>NC_056735.1:440012861-440317861 GCF_019279795.1 Protopterus annectens | reverse complement strand
ATTGTAAAATTTACTATGCTGGTAAAGAGCATGGAAAATAAAATTACACGCTTAAAAAGAAACATATACATTTATCTGTGTGTGCGTGTGTGTGTGTGTGTGTGTGTGTGTGTGTGTGTGTGTGTGTGTGTGTGATTTCCTACTACTTACTGGGAAGCAATGTATCGAAGAGTGCATACTGATGGTTAATCCTCACAATAAAATTCTATTTTTTTACAGGATAGTATGGATAGGAAGCATGTTTATATTATTTTTGGGGGGTTTTGCTGTCTCACGAGAAGTAGTCCAACAGCATTATCATAGAACTTGTTCAGTTCAAATAACTCTTTTGAATTTTCCATTTATGTGATAATCTATTATTTTACTATATAGAAGTGCACTACTACTGCTTTTAAGCCACAATTTGTACAAAATAAAAAGATTAGGAATGCAAAAATAAGTAATTAACCTTCCTGTAGTATGTAATATTACATGACAAAAGTAAAGCAGATGCAATTACAACTTTTCTTAAGTTGATTATTCATTGACTATACAAACTATAGAAGCAATTGCTCAGAGTGGATTTCATTTCTCTAAGAAATTGCAAAGGAAACAAAATGGAAGTAAGCAAGTCTACCAGTGCTCTCTGTTTACAGCTGCTGCTTCCCAGTGAACATTTATCTATGCTGCAGTCTGTACAGCAGCAACAAGAAAGAGACACAATTCCCTCTGTCAAAGGAAAGCAAACTTCTTTAAGGTTGAATTTAAGGCAGTAAGCAATTATTAGCTGAACTTGTTTTTACTTAAGCAGAATCGGCCCAGAAGGCATAGTGGTTTATATTTGCATGATGAATAGTGCTGACTAAAGCATATTATGAGAAAAGCAGGTCAGTCCAAATATTCAAACTAAGTCAAAGTAAGTGAAAGTAGAGCAGGATTTGGTATCCTGAATAAAGCATAGTATTGCAATGCCACAGTCTGTCATTTAATTTCTACACACACACACACACACACACACACACACACACACACACACACACACACACACACACACACACACACACACACACACACACACAAACGCATACATGTAAACACAAATGAATAATTAAATAAAACCGAATGTGCTTTTATCAGCTGTGCTGCCTTGTTACAGATTCATTAAATTTACCTTTAGTTTTCATTTAAGCACTTCATACGATGACTTTACAATACAACAAACATGGCCAGTACTTTATTTTAAGTTGGTTAATATTACACCCGGCATGCAGGAAGACAAATGGAAAATGCTAACACAATAACTATCAAAAGAATAGATTATTATATCAACAAAGGAGATATGATGCAGTGCATGAAAATTGTTAGTACACAAAATGTACTTTAATAAGCAACTCTGAATGAACAACAGTGCAAAAACAAATCAGAAAAAAACATGGCAGTGTTCAAAGTCTATCATCTGTCACTGCTTTACAACACACTTCCAGAAATTTACCCATACAGAAGACCCAGAGCTTTCAAAGCAGTAGTGTTGGTTAGGTCCATGTATCTACAGTATCTTAATTGCTAGCTATCTTTTTATCTATGTATCTATGTATCTATCTATCTATCTATCTATCTATCTATCTATCTATCTATCTATCTATCTATCTATCTATCTATCTATCTATCTATCTATCTATCTATCTATCTATCTATCTATCTATCTATCTATCTATGTATCTATCCATCAATCTATTGATCTAAATATCTATCTAATCTGTCTGTCTGCCTGTCTCTATGTATCTATCTTTTTTAGCTATAGATAAAGAGGAAAGAAAAACATGCACACACACACACACACACACACACACACACACATAAGCACACACACACACACACACACACACACACACACACACACACACACACACACACACACACACACACACACGCACACGCACACGCACACGCACACGCACACGCACACACACACAAATTCACACACATATACACAGAGGCATCAGAGGTATTGTCACCTATGTATGTGAACATTTTTGTGGTGTAACATACAACTCTATGGAATGGTATATACCCCTTTATATTGAGATGAGTGAATAGTATGCAGAAACAGGTCATGCAGCATACAGAGTGACTGAACTGTGTTGCTCTATTTCTCATTTTTGCTTGCAGCTCCCTAATTGCGTCTCATTAGTTTCTTAACTCATTGAAGACATCATTATCTAGTTAAATGCTACATCTCTATACGGACATTCTGAGTGAAGTTAAGCCCACACTTTGCTCTTGGTTCATGATTGTACTGCCTGGATTCATTCACCGTTTCAACATGTTACAGCAGTTGCCTTCCATCTTCTGGCGATTCGTCTGCAATACATGCATGCATGTCCATACGTGTGTGTGTCAGGGCGTGTAATGGTGTGCGTTTCTTCCTCCTCATCTAGCACATTCTGCTTTCTAGCAAGCTGAAGCCTCTACTGAGCATTGCATTTTATTGCAGATAAGGAAGTTGGAATGCTAAATGCACTTGCAGAGCTATCTCCTAATTACCCAGGGCTTGAAATATTACTGAAGTACAGGGCACAGGATCTACACTACTAAGCATTGTTTGCTTTCTATTCTGCCATCCACTCTCCCAATCTCCATGGTGCTGATGGAGTACAACAGAAATATACTATTGTGGCTTTTACAAGTTTATGCTATATCTGTAGTCAACTGACATTACTCTCATGTTGCAAGCATCCAGCACAATGGATAGATTGCCATGCTATCTGTCCTGTCTCAGCGCACCTTCCTTTCTTCAATTCTGTGCAATTCCAGTTAAAGCAATGCATTTACAGTAAATGTATAACATATGCAGGCTTATGCAGTGAGTGAAAAACAATTCCTTCAGCAGTATAATACCATAACAAGACAGGACTGAAAAGCTGTACAGCCTAACCTGCTAGCTGGGAGCAAGGCATCTATGACTGATAAGTCAGGGTAAAGAGAAGACAGTGACATCAGAGAAAAAGTAAGGAAATGGATGATATTGAGTAATACCTGATATCAAGACATCCTATAGGATTCTGCCTTTTACTGCAGCAATATTTTGGTGTGCCTAGAAGCCCTTTCTCTTAGAAAACAGTTCCTCTGTATTGGAAGAAAAACACATATACATGAATAAAGTGAGAAGCTTAACCTTTTGTAGGCAAGTATGAGGGACAAGATAAGCAATAATGACAGCAAAGACCCATACTTGGGGATATATTTTAAATATTGGTCCTAGTAACTTAGATACTTATTACAGTAACAGGTTTTGCATTAGTTTGCATTTTTTGAAAAATATGACAGCTAAAACACCAATATCTATGTTCTTGGTGACTGTAATCCTCAACAATTTATCACAAATCAACATTTTAGGAAGAATCAAACCAAAAATAGGAGATAGACTTGGAGACATTCCATAAAATCAAGGGCAGTTGAGAGCTGTGCATGCAAGACAGATTTTAGGTGGATCAACAGTTGGTAGTCAAAAAAAAGGAGACTGAAACAGTCTGCAATTAGGAGAAGAGACACGTGTAGATTTAATTTTAAGTCTTCTGTATACAATATAATTTAACACAGTTTTAGTGTTCATTAAGTATTGCATAGACAATTAAATGAGGAGAAGGCTCTATTGGTTACTGCTACTGGTTATTGCTATTATACAATGACATTATTTAAGAAACAAAATACTTAATTTTCTAAAAAAAATGTCCTTGTATAATGGTGGTGTTTCTGCTTTGTTTACATATCCAAGGGCTTTCATGATGTACTGCGCATGCATATAGGACTTTCATTCCCATGCTTACACATGCATCAGTGCTTTGGAAAGGAAGCAATGGAGAAAGGAGGATCTCCATTGTCTTTAATAAAGGTTGAAATTCAGACACATTAGAGGTACTAGAGAGACAAGATTGAAAAAATACAAGGAAAATCAAGTATGTTTCTTTGGTTTTGAACAGCTTACTTGATTTTCCTAGTATTTTCTTCATACTGTCTCTCTCGTACCTCTAGTCTGTCTGGATTTCAAATGTTATTATTGTTTATTTATTTCTTTTTTTTATGATGAAGAAAACTAATAAAGTTAAGCATATATTAATAAAAGAAAGTCTGAGCAAATGGACTTTTTTCTATTGGTATATGCTCAATTTACAATGGATACAATGGTTGTGCTGGCCAATCAGCGAGCTCGTTTTTGAATGTTAGTGTCCAGTCATTGTATAACATAAACTACATGATGAAAGTGGATCTAAGTTACTTACAATGCACTTAGTAACTAGATAAAGAATGCATATGGTAGTTGCAAAGATTAAGTTTCCTACATTTATAGGTTTGAATACTAAGCGTAAGATTTATTGGCCTTCAACAAGCATCATTGCCTTAACCACATTTATATTTTTTACTTGCCATATACATATCCAAATTATTTCTGAAGCAAGTTAAGGAGATAATAACTGATGTTATTTAAGTGTAAGGGGAAACTTACTCCATAATCTTAGTATTGCATAATGTAGTTGTTATTTTTCCCCGTTGTTGTATTTGTTTTTAATGGTAAGTTCCATTATTTGGTGTTAGGTCCTTGAGCACTGCATTCCACTTGCAGATTTTTCAAAACAGAAACAGGTAAAACATTGCCTTATTTACTACTCAAAGGTCAGCTCTTCAGCAAGAAATCAAATATTAGGATAGTTCATGGAGCTTTCCTGAATAATTCAGGTTTTCTAACTCTATGATTTTGTAGTAAATAATCTTTGTACTTTTTCAAGTTCCTTCAAGTGTCAACTTCAAAGGGTAAAAATAACATTGCATTCAATACTGGATCAGATCACTGAGGTAAACAGTGATAACATGATCTGCTAAGAATGGCTAGAAATGCTCTTTAGAATTAGTTCATCTACAGAATATACATTTCTTAGTCTGACATAGAGATGTTTACCCTTTCCCACTGATCTCTAAATATTAATCATTTGTTTTATGATTTGAGCATCAATTCTGCAACCAAAATTCTTGTAGTTTTTTGGCATGTTTCATGATGCTGAGTTTTTTTTTTTTTTTTTTTTTTTTAGCAGACCATCTTAGAGAACAGAGCTACGTTTTAGCGAGTTTTTTTTCTCTGTAATAATCAGCATATTTGCTTAACACCTATTTTCCAGTCTTATATTTGAAAATAACAATAAAAAAATAGCAGACCTGGAACACAGTCGTGTATGCAACCATGATAACACATGTTGAGGTAAACAAGTAATCCCCCACCCTGTCTTGTGGAATTCTGTTGCTTAAACATTTTTTAAACATAGGATTACATATGGATTGACATTTTCTGCTTTTTATTTGCCAGCCCTTCTATTATCTGGAACATTGTCAAAACAGCACCATGGTCAGATAAAACAAAAGAACAAGGGTTTGAGTAATTAGTTTGGTTTAGTCGATGCAATAACGAATATTGATAAGCTTTTTCAAGTTCCCTTTATGATTTCTAATTTTTGTCCCTGACCAGTGCAGACCTATCAGTCAAACGATATTAATTCAATATGTAAGGTACAATTTGAATTATTGTTCTGACTGCTAAAAAATAAATGGAGACTGTGGACATGGCAAAATTTATCTTTTCAGGTACTCAAGTGAAAAAAAGTTTTTTTCTACACTGTTTCATATGACAGGGTCCAGAGGTTGGCTTATGACAGTAGTGACACAGTTATTTAATTATCTCAGAATGAGCACTGGGCTTGTATGCTCAGAAATTAAATGTGCAAACAAAATAATGGTAGAGATCATCTTCATAACTAAAAATGTAATGTAAAGCTTAATAAGTATTAAATAAAATGTGTAGCATCTTATGTTAGGTCTGTCCTTATACATAGACTGTTTCTAAATGCATCATGCATTGTTTAAAAAGATATGAAAAAAATGTTGGCATTTGATGTAAGTGCTGTAGAATTAAAAATGTTTTTTTAAGGTATCTCAGAAGATAACAGATGAATTTTAATACCATACTGCACCAATATTATGGAGCTTGTGGTACTATTCTGTAAAACATAATTTTATTTCTGTTTTTTTTTAGTGTGCATGTTCTGTGATCATAAAAGAAAATATTTGTTAACTTTTTGCAATTAATTTAGTTTTGTTTTTAATTAATTTAGATGTCCAGAAATTAATGCGATATGATTCATATGATTCACAGTTTCTGCCTGTCAATGAATAATAATAAACTATATATATATATATATATATATATATATATATATATATATATATATATATATATCTTCTGTTTGTCAAAAACACAGTTTGTTGAGAAACAGAAGGATGAACCCACTTAAGTGAAAGTGCACTACATCGGAAGTGCACTTTCGTGGAAGACGATTCACTGAAGCACATTACAGTGAGGATAAAGAAATATATCCTTTTCTCCACTGTAGTGTGATCTCGGAGTTAGTATATTTAAGTAGGGGGTGGGGGTTCAGCGGGGCTTGCCCCCCAGGAAAACAGTGTTTAAAGTATTTTTCTATTTTTTTTCCCAGTTCAGTGAATTGGCTTTCGTGAAAGTGCACTTTCGATGTAGTGTACTTTCGCAGAAGTGGAGTTTTACTCTTCTTTTTCGAGATTGTTGAATTTCAGTAAAGAAAAGTAGACCCATATATATATATATATATATATATATATATATATATATATATATATATACACATACGTATAGATAGATAGATATCAACATAGATATATGTCCCTACAACCGCTCTCTCACACACACACACACACACACACACACACACACACACACACACACACACACACACACACAAGTACGCATGCACATATCTATTCATGTCTTTGGGGAATAATATTTCCAAAGAAAAGTTCAGCATTCCAGATTTCTGTATAAAATAAGATATTTTCAGTTAAATAATTTCAAAACTAAAGCTAACTGACAGATTCAAGTCCTTTAAACAGCTGGTGTTTAAGACTACATCTACTAGTGTCAAATATTCTGCACTACCAGGTATTTCTGGCATGACTTCACTTTGGTTTGCAGGGTTATTATGGCTCTCTTCTGAATTCAAAGTATCTGCATACTCCATCTTCCCTTTATTTATATTATTGGTCTCCCCACAACACATCATGAGCAGAGGGCTGTTCATCATTTACCTGGTCTACCAAACCCAACAAGTATCCATCGTTCTTAATCCATTCTATGTTATGGGATGGACTCACTTTAGGGAAATATCAGAATGCCACTGAAGATGGTTTGTTTGGTATGCATCTTCATTACAAACCTCTATGTACACCTATCTCACCACAAGGAAAGATATGAAATGACCTTTGCTGTCATATTATGCCACCTCTGCTGTGATTCAGCCACAGCTCTGCCCCATACATAACCCCACTTTCTACCAGGAAAAACCTCAAAGCATGCCTGATTTTGTGCCCTCTTCAGCCAGGATAGGCACACCTATCCTTCCATTTGTGCCTTCAAGCTCCTAAGCCATTAATAATGTTTTGATCCCCTAAACCATAATCAGGGCAGTATCTGAAAACTCACTAGTTCATGCTCAAAGCTTATCCCTATTTCTTGCAAAGAAACCATTTATTTTAGCTAGGGGATGACATGACTCTGTTTTCTCTCTTTATTGGAGCTAGCAGAGGAGTCATCAATAAAATTTTAAAATCTAAAAACTTTATTGTAGCATCTTGATAATTAAACTTCTCTTTTCTTGATATACTGGAAAATATTAGGGTTCAACCAAACACCCTAATAATGGGCAATTTCAACTACCCCACTATTAAGTGGGAAAACTACTCATGTACCAACTCCTTCACTCAACGCTTTCTGGAATTCATGAATTCCAATGCCCTGGATCAACTTATGCACACCTCCACCAAGGGCAACAATATCCTAGACCTAGTCATTACCAACATGAGTGACCAGTGTTTCACACCTGAAGTCAACTCCTCATTGGCCAGATCTGACCATAAGCTAATCACCCTAGATATCCATATCCCGCCCCCAACCACCATTAAGGAAACCACGGTAAAAAATTTCTCCAAGGCCAACTTCATGCTTCTTAAGACAGCAGTGGCAAACTTCATCACACCCATGCAGATGGACAATACAGTTACGACTGCTGAATCCTACACAAATGCACTCTATAAGCACTTACACGAGTGTATGGATCGTGCTATCCTAAACAGAACCAAGATGCTATCCTCCAAATAAAGGAAGCCGATCTGATGGTCCCCTGCCATAAACAAACTCTACAACAGAAGGAAGAAACTTTTGCAAAAGAGAGTAAATTCTCATGAGTGGAGGAGCTTTCTGGTCAGCCTCAGTAAGAAGTTGAGATCCCTTATAAGATCCTCCAAAGCTAGCTATGAAAACAAAATCACCACTGATTCTAAGGGCAACCACGAAGCATTCTATAGCTATGGCAAGAATCTTAATGGCAACACCCAGATCTGCTCTGAGTTACAGCACAACG
Source organism: Protopterus annectens (assembly GCF_019279795.1). Classification (NCBI taxonomy): domain Eukaryota; kingdom Metazoa; phylum Chordata; order Ceratodontiformes; family Protopteridae; genus Protopterus; species Protopterus annectens. Next base: position 440,309,387 of record NC_056735.1, on the reverse strand, counting down.
GCATGAAAATTACAGAACCAACTGATATTGCCAACATCCTGGCAGATAGGTTCAGTGCTAACTTTACCCCCCTCTCAGTCCCTAAAGGGCCCATATCTATACAGGAAGAATGCAGAGTCCCTGTAATCACATCTATGCAGGTAAAAGCTGTCTAAAACAAAAAACACAGCATCCATCGGACCGGACAACATCCCAGGATGCGTTTTCCATGAACTTCAGAACGAACTGGCTACCCACCTAAGCACTATGTTCAATCATAGTCTCACATCAGGCTATGTGCCCACTGAATGGCCCACAGCAACAGTTATCCCACTCCACAAATGGGGAGCCACCACTGATCCTGCGAACTATCGCCCCATTAACCTGATTAGCCTGGTCTGCAAGGCCATGGAACAGATCATCATGTAGCTCATAAACAAAGACATTGGTAACATCTAAACTCTGGATCCCACCCAGTTCAGGTTTGTGAAAAGCAGATCATGCCTTCTGAACCTGATCGACTTCTTTGAGGCAGTCACCAAAGCCGTAGATGAGGGTAAGGTGGTTCACACAGCCCATCTTGACCTCGCCAAGGCTTTCAACACCATCCCCCATTCTGGAATTATAGCTAAACTCACAAAAACTAGATATAAATCCCTATGTCACAAGATGGGTTACCAACTGGCTCACTGACAGAACCCACACGGCAAAAGTTGCATACTCCAAATCTGACTTCAAACCAGTGACAAGTGGAGTACCACAGGGTTCAGTCCTGGGAACTCTCCTGTTTGGTAGCTCCATCTCTGAAGTACAGGCTAACACAGAAGGCCTCTGCCTAATGAAGTTAGCAGATGACTGCAAACTAGAAGCCACAGTCGAGTCCCCAAATGATGTGGACATCATACAGAAGTGTCTCACTGAGACAGATGCCTGATGTCAGAGGCATGGCCTCAAGCTCAATGCCAAGAAGTTCATTGTCATCCCCTTTGGTAAAAGCTCTGTACCCATGAACTACCACATAAACAGCAGTCTACTTAATGCCAAATGTGTGATAAGATACCTTGGGACCCAGGTGGACAGTAGTTTCGCCTTTGATAATCACATCACCACAGTAGTCAGGAAATCCTTCTATGTCGCACATCTCATCACAAAAGGGTTCTCATCCAGTAAAAAAAGAGGTCATTGTTCCCCTTTCATTAGACCCATTATAAAGTACAATGCCCCTTTTGGAATGTACCTCACAAGACATCTGTAGCAGCTGGAAAGGCCACAGAAGTACCTCACAAAGAGGATTACTGGCCTCAAACAGATGCCCTACACTGACCATCTCAAACAACTCCAGCTTTACTCTGTAGGATATCGCCTACTCTAAGGAGATCTCTGCCTAACATATAAAGCTATGTTAAACCCAGAGCTGTTGGACATGCTACACCTAAAGAAATCCTAATCCCTCCGAGCTGCACGCTCTTGGGACCTAAACCTTGTCACCACAATAAACAGGATATGCTGGAGGGATAGATTCCTGTCCCAGAGACTTCCTATACTCTGGAACAGGCTACCCATCTATGTCAAGCAAAGTTCCTCATTAGCACTCTTCAAGAAAAATCTTGATGAGTGGATGGGAAATAGGAAATACACCCCGGGGATCACTTCTGTGGCTTTGCTCGACATGGACACAGGAAATTAACTTTCTTGGGTGGCGTAAGACAGGGAACCTTGTTGGCTAGGCTTAATTAGGCCCTTGGACCGATAGCCTAGTACCTACCTATGAACCTATGAACTGTTATTCTAGATGACACACACACTGTTAAGCATAAACATTCTGCTATAAAAGTACACTTCATTAGTTTTGTGTCCATATTGCCTCTTGGCTCTTTCATATCAGCTAGCTATATTGCCTCTGCAAAGCTGCACCTAGAAGTTTCTCTGAAACGAATGTGCTATTATTTGAATTCTGTGTTTCTTAATAAAATTGTTAAATCATTTAATATTTTTGAATGTTCAATATATAACACAATTAAATATAATTATGACAAGTTCCACAAGTTTAAGGACTCTAGTACTTTCACTGACCTGAGGAGGTGGCTATTAAAGATGGAAATTAAAGCTCTAGTGATTTTTTTGTCTATTGCAAATTATATTATAAATAGATAGAAAAATCTTGCACTTTATGCCTTGTAAAAGTGAAACCTATACTTATGTGACGAGCCTCCCAATAACTAGCAAACCTAATGAAAAAATCAGCATGCAGTTCTCAGGATTATTATAGCTGTATACCAGCTGAAGAATTAGACAGATATCTCTCTTTCTTTCTATGCATTTGCTTACCAGGATAGTCCAGCTGGGCCAGAAGTGCTCATTTTCAGTGGAGTCCCGGGGAGAAAATCTCCACATATAAGACATTTCACACAAAATACAGAATTTACATTAATAAAGACATTTAGTACATATTATTGGAAGATTATACAATTGGTGAAAAAAGTAGTACATAAGTAATCATTCTCAAATCAAAGATATTATACAAGCAATACAGAGTATATACATGAGGACATTCCATATGAGTAGTTTTCAGCTAGCAAAATTTATATAGGACACTTCATGCAGTGGGTGCAAAACAGATATAGGAATTAAACTTTTCACATGTTTAGGAAGTGTAATAGTTGAGTGACAGACTATATGAGTCCTGTTGCAGGAATCAGCAAAGTTGGTGGATATTGTTGCAGATATAAGTGGTGGCATGATATTAAGGTATACTGTGAGAGTACCTGAGTGTCTTGCCTGGTTTAATGGTAGATCTATAAGGGTTAAGAAGAGAAGGAAGTAGTTAGGAGGGATCTATGGTAGGAAAATGAGGGTTAGTAAAAGAGGGAAGTGGACAGGATGGAGAGGTGGAGTAAGTAAAAAGACAGATGATGTGAAGGTAGGATGCCAGAGTAGTAGAGTGGGGGTGAGAATAGTTGTGATGGTTGAAGTTAGGTTATATTAAATGTGGTGTTAGCACATGTGCACAGCCAAGATGAAGTGAGGTGTTGTTTCAGAGATGTCTTAAAGAGGGTTACTGAGCAAGTGGATCTAAGTGTTGGGGGGGAGAGAGTTCCAAAGTTTTACGATTGTAAAGGAGTAAAGCATCTGGCCAGCTGAAAGTTTGGGTTTTTCTACGTTTAGGAGCAGTTGGTTGTTGGATGGGAGTGGTCTGTTAGGATGGTATAAAGTAAGTATAGAAGATAGAGCAGGGCACATGGATGGATTATGAATGAGTTTGTGATAAAGGTGAGATAGCTGGGGAGTTCAAACCATTTTAGGTTGTGTAATGATAAGCAGTGGTGGGATGAGTAGGAGGCGTTAATTACAAACATTAGCAATTTTGTTGTAGCATGAGTTTAGTTTGGACTATAGAGAGGATTGAATGTTGATGAGGAGGGGGGCACCGTATAAAAGAGAGGGTAACAGAAAAGAAGAGGCAAAGGAAAGTTGGGCTGATGTGTTGAGTAGCTAGTTCTGTTAGTAGAAAGTGCCAAGCTTTTGATTTGTCTTTTTGACACTGGACTGGATGTACAGGTCAAATGTGAGGTTTTCGTCTATGATGACATCTAGGAATTTTATGTTAGGTACCATATCAATGGTGGTACCATTTAGGGATTGAATGGTGAAGTTATCTTTTTGTAGGGGTGTGGACTTTTTTGGGGGAAAGATTACTAGTTTGGTTTTGTTGGGGTTAAGGGCAAGATGATCATTAGACATCCAAATTTTGGTGGAAGTGATTGTGTTTTGGGTGACTTTGTGTAGTTCTGAGAAGTTGTTTGCAGTGCAGATGATAGTGGAGTCATCTGCGTACTGGATGACTAAGCCTTGAGAAAGTGCAGTGTGGAAGTTATTGATAAATATGCTAAACAGAAATGGGCCTAATATGGAGCCTTGAGGAACACCAGTGATGGTGCTTAGTAAAGAGGAGTAATAGCTCTGCTATTTAGTTGATTGTTGTCTGTTAGTGAGGTAATTAGTGAACCAGTTTAGAGTATGAGGTGAGGTACCTATGTTAGAGAGTTTTGTTAGAAGGAGAGAGTAGGATATAGTATCAAAAGCTTTAGAAAGATCAAGAAATAGTGAAGATACTATTTTACCAGCATCACATGCTTGGTTGACAGTGTCCATGAAGAATATGAGAGCAGTGGTGGTACTATGTCCTGGCATAAATCCGTGTTGGGTGGGGGAGAGGATGTGGTTATGAGTCAAATGGTGAAAAAGTTGATAATGAATATATTTGTTCCAGAATCTTAGAGATGCGTGATAGTATAGCAATTGGGCAGAAGTCGGTGGTGTCTATGCTAGGGCCTCCCTTATGTAGAGGGAGGATATAAGCTTTTTTTTCCAGATGATGGACATATAGGACTCTTGGATAGATTAGTTGAGAAGTATGCTGATAGGGTAAACGACTGAGGTGGCTGAGATTTGCAGGTATTTGCAGGTATATTGTCAGGGGCATTTGTGCATGGTTTGAGTTTTAGAAGCAATTATTTTATAGTCTATGTGGATAGAGGTGACAGAGTAAAGTTGGGAATAGGGTGTGTACTGGTGTTAGCTGTGGAAAAGTCTGTGGTGGACAAGTTGGTCTTGGGAAAGTTAGCAGTTAGATTGGCTATAGTATCTATGATATAGGAGCTGAAGTTTGAAGCAATTGCAATGAGTGTTTTATTTGGGTCTGGGCAAGGATTTTTACTGGAGCCTGGATTTAATAAAGAGTTGAGAAAGCTCTAGAATTTCTTTGGGTTTTGCATATTTCTGTGCTGATTTTCTAATGTAAGGTAGTGTTCTTTTTTGTTTTGTAGGATTAGCCACTTAACCTGGTATTGGAGCTGTTTATATAGGGCGAGGTCAGATGAGGTTTTGTTTTTTTGCCAGATTTTCCATGATTTTGTCCCTGCATTTCATGAGATCCTTAATGGATCCATTTCATGAGATCCTTAATGGATCTTGTTAGCCAACTGGCATGGTCGGTCTTTACTCTCTTTTGTCTAAGGGGAGCCAGATTGTTTAGTATGATGAGGAAGGCTGAGTTGAAGAACTCAACTGCCTCATCAAGGGGAAGTGATTTTTGTGCATCTCAGTTGATGATAAGCAACCTTTGGTTAAAGCTAGATGGACAGAACTGGGATTCATCTCTGTTAACCCTATGTACTCATGTTTATTAATTGTCGTTGTTATATAAATAACTATTCCATACAGGAATAATTACACAAACAAGGTCCGAGTATGCAGTTGAGCTGATAAGATTAGACCACGGTTGTAATTATGGAGAAAAGTTCCAGAAGACTCTCAGATATTGAGGTATATGTGAAATAAATGAGTACATACAAAACTGATATTAGAAGAAGTAAAAAAACATTTAAGAATGCCATATGCTTTGCTTTGCTAGTGGAAGCAATAAATAAAAATGTAGAAGAATTGCAAATTAAACAGCTGGCAGGAGCATGAATTCAAGTATATAAACAGCACAAGACAGAGTGTGGACCCAATAATGAGTACTGTAGCAAAGCTAAACCCTGTAACAGGTTCAGGGATAAGTGGCTTCCAGCTTCAACAATATATAAACTTTAGCCAGAAATACCGAATACTTATGTTGAATTTGGAGCTTAACAACCACTTCTATCTTTACATATATCTATTTTTATATATATATATATATATATATATATATATATATATATATATATATATATATATATATATATATATATATATATATATATATATATATATATATATATAAAATGGGTTTACTTCTCTTTTTCGAAATTGCACTTGTTCGAACAAGAAAAGATCGAGACCCACTTTAGTGAAAGTGCACTTAACCGAAAGTACACTGTCGCTAAACTCACTTTACCAATCTCAGACTGCATTCTCACACTTAGTATAAAGTATCAAAGGTCCTGTCCAGCAAACAAAAATACATTTTAGCAGGGGGGTAAGCTCTCTTCACCACGCACATACCCACTACTTATATATACTAACTCCGAGATTGCACTACAGGGGGTAAAAGTATATTTCCTTGTCCAAACTGTACTGTAGCTCAGTAAAGTGAGTTTTGCTAAAGTGCACTTTTTTTCCCTAAAGTGGGTCTCAATCTTCCTGTTTCAAACAAGTGTAATTTCAAACAAGAGTAGACCCATATATATATATATATATATATATATATATATATATATATATATATATATATATATATATATATATATATATATATATATATATATATATATATATATATATATATATATATATATATATATATATATCTGTATCTATATCATCTCTCTCTCTCTTTCTCTGTCTCTGTCTCTGTCTCTCTCTCTCTCTCTCTCTCTATATATATATATAGATAGAGAGATACATAGATAGATATATAGATAGATAGATATAGATATAACAAAGAAATGTTTAGCAATTACTGTTCGCATACATCCTTTCTGTAAGAAAGTACAGTGTAGTCAGGTAAAATATGTCCTTTGCACAGTCTGCACAACTTGAAACAGCACAAAATTAACACATTTATAGTACAAATTTAATTAAGAAGCAAGACAATAAATTTTGTATCAGACATTGAGATTACACAATCTTCATGCATGAACTGAACGTTAATAAAATAACACAGTTTTGCAAAATAATGATGACCATCATCATCATCATTATGAATCCCTTTTTTCTCATTTTCTACATTGGGTCAGAGTGTCTTGTCAACTGGGGTCTATATTATATTCTCGAAAGCCGTCAATATCGAAGCTGATATTGTCAACACGAGAATAGTGAAAGCAGAGATCATCGAACGTGTAAATGGGAATCTCCATAAGGGAAGATTTCCGTTCACTGCAATGTAGTCCGGTCTCGGAGTTGGTATATTTAAGTAGTGGGGGGGTATGAGGGTGCAGCCCCCCATGTGGGGGATGCAGAGGGACTTGCCCACCTGCTTAAACCCATTAGGGTACTTTTTTCTTTTTCCTTTTTGTTGTTTTTAAAAGTTTGTTATTTGAAGACATCGACCATATGGTGTTCTATATTTTCAACCGTCGATCTTCTAATATAGACCCTATCAACTGTCAGCAATTCTTAATTCAGTGGCAATCTGCTACCTTCCTCAATGGTCCTGCCTGATTGTCACAGTTCTTTTTTCACACAATCCAACCGTCTCTTCTCTAAATGCTTCTGTTTACTTATGCCTTCTTCCTGTCTGTCTCAAATCTTCTTAGCCAGAGTCTCTTCTGCTTTCCTGCAAATGTGCCCATACCACTATCATCTGTTCTGCTTGACTTTCACTGCAATTGGAGTTCTTGCTCTTCTACTAGATGTCCTCATTTCTTTACCTTTCCATCAGCATGCACACTACCACCTGTCTCAGGCACTTCATCGTTATCACCTCTAGCTTCTTCAGCTGTTCTGCCTTCATTGCCCAGGTTTTTGTATCATACAGTAGTACTGTTGTATCAAACAGTAGCACTGTTGTATCATACAGCAGTACTAGTTGCACCACTGTTTTGTACACCTTACTTTTCAGCTTCTTTGGCATCCTTTCATCATACACTTTCTGTTGCACTCTGTGCCAGTTGACTGCAGGACCTCTAATTCTATCTTTGACCTCCTTATTCAGACTTCTCTTCTTCTCAACCACACCTTCCAGGTACTTGAAGCTGTTAACGTCTTCCATTGTTTTCCCTTCTAAATCAGTTCATAGCTTCTTCTGATTTCCTGCTCTCGCTACCATTACACCTGTCTTACTTGTGTTAGTTTCATCCCATGTGACTTCTGCTTTGCATTTCATTCAATTCCCTATCCTTTGCTGAAATTCTTGTTCAGAGTCTGCCTGTAATGCCACATCATCTTCATACAGCATCTTTGCTGATCTGTCCACTCTGACCTGTTTGTAGTCCATCACCAGTATGAACAGCCATGGCTCAGAGCTACACCCTGATGCACACCTGTTCCCACTGGGAACCCTTCTGTGAGTCTGAACACTGTACTTGTGCCACTGGGTCCTTGTGCATATCCTGCCTTAATTATACCAATGCCTGGACTTTGATTCATCTCAGGACAGCCCAAATCAGTTTTCTAGAGACCTTTTCATATGTTTTTGGCAGTTCTAGGAATGCCCAGTTAGACTCCTTCCTCATCACTTGTTTCTTGTGACGTATCTGTCATACTCCAAACATTGCCTCATTTCTGCTGCATCTTAATCTGAATTTGAAATGCTCATCTACCATCTTACTTTCTTCCACTCTGAGCTTGCATTTATCAATCAACCTCTCCAGAACTTTCATGCAGTGAGACAGGAGTTTGTTACTTCTGTAGTACCCACAGATGGGAATGCCCCCTTTGTTCTTGTATATTGGCCCTAGATTATTCTCCAGTCATCTGGAATATGCATTTCCCTCCATACTTCTGTGAGTATCCTCTTGATCCATTTCTTCCATTTCTCAGCCAGCATCTTGATCATTATCTGCCTCATCCTCATCTGAGCCTGCTGCTTTTCTTGACTTCATTTTCCTTAGTGCTGTTCTGACTTCTTCTAGGGTTGGGGTGTTTTCTTCTTCTTTCACCATTGGCTAATGCTAGTGCAGTATATCTTCTGGGGGGTTTCATTCAGAAACTGCTGGAAGCACTCCTTCCATCTTTCTTTGATGTTATGTGGGCTGGTCAGCAGATTGTTGATGGCATTTGGACATCTGGAGTTACTGTTTAATCATTGCCTCCAGACAGGTTTTGTGCCTCATGAATGGAAAACTTCAATGGTCATCCTTGTGCATAAGGACAGTCCTTTATTGGACTGGGAACTACAGACTCATAAGATGAACTAGTTTGATATGCAAAGTCATGGAAAGAATTATCATGTAATTGATTAATAATGACAAAGGAAACCTTCAGACAAAGGATCCAACACAGTTTGTCTTTGTCTAAAGCAGATCAAGCTGACTCTACCTGGTGGACTTCTTTGAAAAAGTCTCTAAGGGAATGGATGAAGGCAAAACAATGCATATTGTTTACCTTAACAAGGCTAAGTCATTTCAGACAGTACTCCACTCAAGCATCATAAACAAACTTATGCAATTAGGCAGTGACCTCTGTGTTAGGAATGGGATAACCATCTGGGTCTCAGATAAGACCCAGGAAGTTAGGGTAGGGGAGACCACCTCAAAAAAAAGGTTAGTCACTAGCAGAGTCCCATTGGGCTCTTTGCTGCACCCACTCCCTTTGGGAACTTACTTCTCTGAAGTCAAAGCCAATGTCAAAGGCCTCTGGCTAATCAGGTTTACAGATGACTGCAAACTAGGAGTAGTAAGAGAATGCCTCCAAGACAGTAACATTCTACAGGAAGTAATAACAAAGACAAATGACTAATGCCAAAGATACAGCTTATAACTCGTTGCCAAGAAATGCAAAATAGTACCCTTTGGAAAGCAGGACACCTTTAGAAACTTCATCATTGAAAAAACACCACTAAAAGTGGACCCAGTAGTAAGAGAATTGGTAACATGTGTGTATAGTAACCTGGCTTATGAACAATATGTGTTAAAGCTAGTAAGGAAATCATTCTATGTTGCTCAAATTATAAACAAGGCCATGGCATCCATGTCCAAGGATGTCACTGTTAATCTGTATTTGATCCTCATCAGACCAATCATTGGGTAAAAAACCCTCTTTGGTATGTACCTGACCAGGCACATGCAGCAAATGGAATGTCACAGAGGTTCCTCACAAAGGAACACAAGGTGTAAACAACAACATGTCCTATGCAGATCACCTCAAATCCCTGTCTCTTTATTCAGTTCTGTTCATACTGTTGAGAAGTGATCTGTGTCTGGCATACAAGGCATCCTTGAATTCTTCTCTGATGGACATTTTGCACATCCCCAAACCACTAGAGTACAAGTTGGCATAATGATTAAGGACTTTTCTTCCAATGCACAAGGTGCAAAGTTTGATCCTGACCTCAAACCAATTGCCTGTATGGAATTTGCATTTTATTCCTGTGTCTCTGTGGGGGCCTCCCACTTCCCCAAAATATGTCTAGTGTTTCCACCACAAAACTTACTCAATAATGGAGTTGTGGGCAGCAGAACATACTCTGGACTGTGCCTATAAGGGAGAAAAGTTGTTTATACCAACAGCTTTGGGCATTAACTGTATTGTGCGGTATCCTCAAGATAGGAGAACATTGGTCAGAGACTAAGCTCTGAGTCAGGGGTAGCCACTCAGTGTGTAAAAACTGTCTCTAGGTGATTCAGTTTTGTTGAATAATGTAGCCAAAATAGGCATGGGTAGATGTCCTTACATTCACTGCTGCAGTATTGTTAACATTTGAAATTCTCTGCCATGGAAGCCCATCATCCAGCCAGTATACCATAGACTTCCTGCTGCATTTAAAGGTATGCCTGGACATCACTCAAATGGTCCACGTGTACAGCAGGACATAAAGGTGATGTTCAGGCTTACCATAAACAGAACTTCTTTGCCACCAGTCTGAATGTATCTTTTCACTGTCAATCTGTTTTCCTGCATCTGTTTTACCTGTTGAACACATTTTCATTTCCCAGTGTTTACCTATGCCTATTTGCAAGTGCAGATAAGTGCCCTTTTGTTTTTTTTTCCCTCTTACTTTTTTTGTTCCTTGGGGTTAATGTCATCCAGGAAGGGTAAATGCCAGTGAGGGAGACAGATTCCCCATAAAGATAGCCATGATAAGTGCCTTTTTTGTCTAGAAGCATCTCATGATCATATGTCTTGTTCTATTTGGCAGGTGTTCATTCCAAAAACTCTTCGCAATAGACTTTCTTCCCTTTCCTTGTATCTTGAGAACCAGCATCTTAAGCTTCTTTCTAAAGATACAATGAAAGGAATCTCCCACCCCGAGGGTCAGCCATTAGGAAAGAAGAAGGTGAAAAAGGTATGACTATAATCTTCTGATGTCCAGCCTCTGCCAGTTGTTTCTCCCAAGGTTATTACAAACCTGGAGGCTTGCCCAGCTGTGTTGTTGGATTTTGACTGGCAGCATGTCTGATGAGGCTCTGCAGGCATCCATCTCAGATGTTCAGGGGGAACCACAGCTGATCTTTTCTAAAGGACTTGGGGGAGTTCTTAATATATTACTTGAGGAACGAGTTCCTAATACTGTTCTTGACTACCATCCTGGGTCTGAGTCTTCTCAGTTTTTTGGAGGGAACTTTCCTTTAAAAAAAGAAACAAACATTAAACATGTTCTTTCTGCTCCTAGGGATCCTCAAAGTGAATGGTAGGCTTTCACATGAGGCTATTTTTGCTTTAATGTATTTCAAGCCTCCTCAAGGGGTTTCCGTTCCTGCTTGTATTTGGTCCTCTGCTCCCCTTAAATAGCCAAGAGAGCAGGATCCTTCTGAGACTGAGCCAGATTCTAATGATGAATCCCTGACTTATTCTACTCAAATTCCTTCTCCCCTGGACTATGGGTCAGAGGAGAAGGGTTCTGTTTGTCCAGATGAATCTTTTCAGGAAACTTCCTTTGGGGAGCCACTCTCTGGGATAATGTGTTTTTTTTTTTTTTTTTAAGTGGGATTGTGCTTAGGTCCCTGATATCCATAGGAGGTACTATGAGTTGCTGAAGCTGGAATTTCCTAAACCTGCAACTATTGCTCCTGTTTTGGTTGCTTTGCTGGATGTTTTTTCCAATACCTCTTATACTCCTGATTCTTTACTCCCTGATCCTAAGAAGCCTGCTAGGTTTTATAGGGTGCCTGAGGATTGTTTCTTTTTGCATAAATGTCTTGCTGCTGACCCTTCTGCGGTCTCTCTAACATTTGATAAGCCATCTCAGTTGCTTCATTTGCCCAAGTTATTGCCTTCTCACAAAGATAGCAGAACTATGGAATGGCTGGTTAAGAAAGTTTACACTTCTGCTATCCTAGGTTTTAGGGCTATTAATTATCACACCCATATGTCTAGGTATGTGTTGGTTCTTCTTTCTCAGGCCTGTCAACTTATTTCTGATTTTCCTGACAGTCAGCTTGTTACATGAGTTTTATTGCTTAATTGATTTGATGACATGTGACTGTTTTAAGCTATTATGATTGGCTGTCTTACTTTATAAAATCTTGGTTTATTAGTTGTCAGTTAATGTTCTGAAAGAGTGTGAATCATTTGTAGAGCCGTGTTTGGAAGGGGGTCTTTTATTCTTTTGAATTTTATTTCCTTTTGTTACACCTTTCATGGAAAGCGCCTTCCTTTTACTCTCAAGCCTCATTTTGCTAGAGGGGTGACTTCTTCTGGTGCTTTTTTGCAAGGGCTTAGATACTAATTCTATTCTTGAAGCAGGTACCTGGTCTTCTGTGCATACCTTTACTAAGCACTACAAGTTGGATTGTATCGCGAGAGCTAGGGCTAGTTTTGCTAGTGCCATTCTCCATGGCATCTTTAGGGAACTCTTCTTCTTCTCCTTCCCCCTCCCAAGCTTTGTCTTGAGCTTTGCCACGTCCCTGAATGTTAAGAATACTGCAGCAGTGAATGTAAGTACACAGTGCAGTTTTGTAAAGTCTTACCATAATGGTAGATGTCCTTGCCTTCATTGCTGCAGTATTCCCTCCCTCCCTCCCTCCCTTCATCCCCTAGTCCTTTCCTTCCTGGATATACAGGTAACCTTCTTAGATTCCTTGGACTGTTGTTCCTACTGGGGCAATTAGTTCTGGTTATGGTAATCCAGAACGTCACCTTTATGCCTTATAGTATGCAAGGAGCATTTGAGTGATGTTCAGGTGCACCTTTAAATGCAACAGGAAGTCTTTGGAATACTGGCCAGGTGATGGGTTTCAATGGCAAGGGATCCCAAATATTAAAAATACTGCAGCAGTCAAGCCAAGCACATCTACTATTATGGTAAGATTTTACACAACTGTACTTTACCTGTGATAAGTAGTTTGAGAACCTGGACTACTCTGGCCCATGCTAGGATGTGTGCACGTATCCCTATTAGCCAGTGTGTGTCCACCATAAAGCCCAGCAACCCTGAGTCAATAAGCACCTGGCTAGCCATTTGCCAGTTGCTCAGCTTGAGGTACCAGTGATAGCTCTGTTGAGTACAAGTTAGACATAAAACCAATCAACCTGCCAAACATGCACTCAGGACACAGCTTGGAAGTAAATGACAAAATGGTATGAAGGAGGCTGGACATCAGCAAAGTTATTTGGCTTGGGATCCTGTCTACTATGCAGGAGGAGGACAGCATAGACATTAGGTGGGAATTGGGATGAGTTACAGGCTTCAGAAGACAGTGAGTGATGTCATCAGAATTAGTAACAGACTCATTGCAATCAGATTATAATGTAAAGACGGAGTATTATTCATGATCTCAGCATATGCCTCACAGCAGAGTTGTGATAGTAAGCAATAGAGTGCACTCAGACAGCAGTTGCAGGAACTACTAGATAAAACAGGAATACATGAATTGTTGTTGATAATGGGTGACCTGAATGCACATGTTCAACCAGACAGAACAACATATGAGGACTGCCTAAGTCCAGATGGATGGGGCAACAGAAATAAAGAGTGACAGGCCATTCTAGACTTCTGTATGGCAAACGGCTTGATGGTGGCCAATCCATGATTCAGCAAAAAAGACAGTCCCAAGTTCACATAACAAACTGGCCAACATGCAACTCAGGTTAACTTTCTCCTAGTAAAGAAAGGGCACTGAAATAGAATCAGTGACTACAAAATTATACCCAGTGAAACGGTCAGTCGACTGTGTAAACCATTGGTTGCCACAATCAGATACAAGTAGTGCTGAGAGAAGGCTCTAAGGTCAACAGAGACTAGGCTGAAGACACAGAAGTTGTCTAGAGAGAAACCAAGGTAGTTCAAGGAATTACTCCAGGCTCAGGAAGAAGAAAAAATAGGTGGAGTTGAAGCAGAAGAATGGCAGCTCCTCAAAACAGGACGTGTGAGGACTATAGAACAGTCCTACAGCTGAGCTAGATATGGAAGCAAGGTACATAAGGAAAATTGGTGGTGGAATGCAGAAGTCCAGGAAGTCATCAAAAGAAAGGAGTGTAGGAAAACTTGAGAAATAGAAAAGATGGACCAAAATAGGAAGGAATACTGGTTGGCTCACAAAGAGGTTAAAAGAAGAGTTGCAAAAACAAAGAACAAAGCATGAGAGGCCCACTGCCAACCTCTGGAAAGTGACTCTTATCAAATTGCAAGGCAAAGACAGAAAGATAAAGAAGGGAGTCAGACATCCATCATAAGGGATGTGAGCAGCAACCTTCTCACCAGTCCACAGGACATCAAAGACAGATGGAAGGATTATTTCCAGCAGCTTCTAAATGAAGAAAACATTTGGGTGGCACAGTGGTGAAGTGTTTAACATTGTCACCTCACAGCAAGAGGTTCTCTGGTTCGATTCTTGGCTGGGGTGCCTTCTGTGTGGAGTTTGCATGTTCTCCCTGTGTTCGCGTGGGTTTCCTCCGGGTACTCCGGTTTCCCCCCACATTTCAAAGACACGCATCTGGAGCATTTCTCCCCGGGCCTCCGCTGAAAACAGGCTCTGTGGAACCTAGTCAGACTTTCCCGGTCAACAAATGATACATAAATAAATAAAAACCCTTCAAAAGTTGTAGTGCCCCAAACACAGCCTACAATGAAAGATGAGGCATAGCCCAGTCTAAAAGAAGTAAGAAAAGCAATGAGGGAAATTAAGTCAGGGTAAGCAGCAGGCTCAGATGAGGTCAAAGCAGATGCAATAGAGATGTCGTGTGAGATGGAGAGAAACGGCGTGTGACAGCACTCATGGCAGTATGGAGAGAGAGAGAGAGATGCAGCCCAGATAACAAGCGAATAAGTATACTAGTGCCAGTGTACAAGAACAAAGGGGACATTCATAACTGTGGACAGTACAAACATATCAAACTCCTGTCACACTGCATGTAAATCTTGGAGAAGGTGACTGATAAACGAATAGGAACAGCAGTAAAAAGTAAGACTGGAGATGAGCAGTTTGGATTCAGGTCATGATGCAGCACAACTGATCTAATGTTTGCAGTGAGGCAGATGACACAGAAGAAGCTAGAGATGAGGATAGAGAGTCCAACTGGGCATTCCTAGATTTGGAAAAGCATATGACACATTTACAAAAAAGCTGATTTGGGCAGTCTTCCAAAGGTTCGATGTTCCATGAACATTGGTAGAATTGGTGCAGACTATGTAGAAAGACCCAATGACAAGTAAGAACAGTGTTTGGACTCAGACTGAGGTTCCCACTGGGAGGGGTGTGCATCAAGGTTCAGCTCTGAGCCACACCTCTCAACTGCATAGATTTTCGCAGAATGTCCAGATTTTTGCCTCATATTTTTGGTCCGTTTTTCATAAATTTGAGGTTTTCTGCCAAATTAGTGGCAAATCATTAAAGAATGAAGTTAGAAAATAATGACAGACATTTGAGTTTCAGACGTCATACCCTTCAGAAAATCCATGCTATGTAAAACCTGTTATTCTGTCAACTTTCTAAATTTGTAAGAGCAATATTTAAAAATTGTCCCTATTTTTGATCATCTGTCCCACTTTTATTTATGGCTCTGTCCAGATTTTTTGCTCTAATAGGTTGAGATGTATGCTCTGAGCCCATGGGTCAGAGGGGACCAATTAATAAAGTTGCTGTATGCAGACAATGTGACATTACAGCCAGACTCTGAGCAAGAATTTTAGCAATGAATAGAGAAATGGAATGTAAAACTGAAGGCACATGGGTTGAAACTTAGCATGGAGAAGACAGTTGTAATGGCAGCAAATGGGGAAATCAGAAGAAGCTGAGAATTGAGACAGAATGGAAAGTAATAGGGCAGGTTAACAACTTCAAGTATCTGGGGTGGGTGGTTGAGCAGAAGAGAAGTCTGGGTGACGAGTTCATACCTAGAATCAGTGGGACTGCAGCCAACTGGCACAGAGTGATAGAGTATGACAGAAGAATCTCAAGGAAGCTGAAAAGTAAGGTGGACAAAACAATGGTGCAACCAGTACTACTGAAACATATAGAAAGCAGGGCACTAAGACAGAACATTTGAGGAAGCTAGAGATCATGGAGATGAAGTGCCTGGAATGCGTGGCAGGATGTGTACTGTGGGACAGATGAAGAAATGAGGACATCAGGGCAGAAGGCAAAGTAGCTCCAATTGCAAAGTCAAAGAGAACAGACTATGGTGGTTTGGACATTAGCAGAAAAGCAGAAGACAATCTGGTGAAGATGATTTGGGACAAAAAGGAAGAAGGCAAGAGGAGACAAGAACATCCAGCAAAGAGGTGGATGGATTGTGTGAGAGAAGACCTGTGACAGTCAGGCATGAGTGTTGAAGAAAGTAGTTGAGAGGCAGTGAACTGAGACAAATGGTGACAGCTGGAATGACACCCTGACCCCATGTAGAAAACAAGAAAAAAGGGGAATGATGATGATGTTGATGAAACAACTAGCGTCAGCACGACTCAATCTAAGGACATGATCATTGACTGCAACATGAGTAGGTCATGCTGGAGGGGCAGTACGTGTCTCAGAGAATTCTCCTTCTCTGGAATAGGCTTCCAATCCATGTAAAAAAGAGTTTTTCCCTAACCCTATTCCAGTGTAATTCTGACCAGCAAATAGGAAATTGGAAAGTTACCTCAAGTCTGTTTCTAATGGATAGAGTCAGTCTGTAAATAATACCCTGACTTTCATATGGCTATTAAAATAACCTCTAAGATTGAAAACACTTGTATGATACATTTGGGATGCATGATTAGGCTTAAAAATGCCTCAGTGGTCATTTGCCTGTGTCTAATGAATATTTTATTTTTCTGCCTTTGCCATCAGCCCGGTAGATTTTCTTTGTGCCATCTGCTTGGTCACATTCCAGAAGTTAGTAGAGTGCCTCTAATGCCTTGCTTTTTGCTGTTGTAACTGCTCTTTTAGCCTCTTTATTAGTGAACCAGAATTCCTTCTTGCAATACGATGATATTGTACTTTTAACTAATACAGAAAAACATAAAGCAAAGGAAGTTGCTGATGTAAAGAAGTAAAGCCTGTCACATGGTCTGAGGAGTGGTGAGGGATAAATTCTTGTGCTCAAAGCTGAATATGATTTCTGGCAATCAGCTGCGGAAGGGGTTCAAGAGAGTGGCTTAAGGATAGGGAACAGGAAGGTTGTTTTAGGTTTAGAAAGTGATAAGAGAGCTTAGGTTTAAGGAGAAGGTTGAAGTTTTAGGGTTAAGGAGTGATTGGGTAATTGAAGTTTAGGGAGTGGAATTGGAGTTTTAAGTTCAGGGAGCAATAGGAGACTTTAGGGTTAAGGGGTAGGAAAGGTTTAGGGTAAGGGACTAAGGAATCAGGTTGGAAACTGAGTGGGAGTTTTATGGTTTAGGGTTTAAGTTCTGGAATGGCTATGTATTTTATAGGATTGGATGTACAAATAGGAGATTGGACAAGTGGTGATAAGGAGATAATCACTTGCTTTTAAGAACAAGTTCATAAGTTCATAAGTTCATAAGTAGGTACTATGCTATTGGCCCAAGGGCCTACATAAGCCTAGCCAACAAGGTTCCCTGGCTTATGCCACCCAAGAAAGTTATTTCTTGGTAGCAGTGAGCAGGTGTATCTCAAGCTACTAGTGCTCGAGCATCTGTAGTAGATTGTGATAACTCATTTGAATTTTTCTTAAAAAGATATTTTAAAATAAGACTTGCAGAAATAATCATGTACTTTAGGAGTATAAATTAATTTTTTTCTCTTCAAGATAATTCTCTGATACTGAAATGTACCATCATGCCTGCCCTGAATTATCTGAAAAATATTTAAATCCTAGATATGGTGGCCTTGCATAGATCAGCATGTGAAAAAAGTAGTGCTCACCAAATTACTCCAGACTGATATGCCCCTTCATATGGATGGCCTGAAACCCATAGTCTAGACTATATGTGGACTATGCTATTTAATTCCTGAACAAATATTTCTGGTTGTAATAGACAGTTCTTTGAAGTGGAAACTAACCTGACATGAATCCATCTACTTTGCATGAAACTATCAAAAACTGAATGTGGTTCTTTATAATGGATATTATTTCAGGAGTGTGGAATTTGCAGACTTTATAAAAATAAATGAAATTCAGCTTGCATCTAGAAACCTAATGAGTGATCATACCACTGCTTATTACAACTGGTATGTGTCCTTTTCCCCATCTTGTCAACTTATAGTATGATTAATAACCTGAAAATGGGCTATTGGGGAGGTCAGCCCTACGTAGTACACAAAGAGCTGTTTTTTTTTTTGGGGGGGGGGTGAAAACTTAAACTGTTTTCTTTGAAGAGTTATGGCCATGGTAATCTGTGACTTGATTAATTTGGAAGACATTGTAATTACTCTACCACATCATTCTTTATCTACTCACCTAGCATATATATATATATATATATATATATATATATATATATATATATATATATGTGTGTGTGTGTGTGTGTATATATATATATATATATATATATATATATATATATATATATATATATATATATATATATATATATATATATCGGCATACACACATACATAAACACACTGAAGGATGGAAAGAAGAAAAAATAAGGGTAAGATTACAGTAACAAGAATACTGACGTTTTTATTCAGTAACATAATTTCTTTGTACTAAACTTCAGCAGAAATGTTGACGTGTAGAAAAAAGAGCTCCATGTTTGATTTTTTTTTTCAAATTAAAGAGAAAGAAAAAGCAATGGACCTAGAAAAACCTAATCACATCTTTTCCACAACTTAAAACTGGTTATCAATTTGTTCATGGTTCATCTGTGAAGATGTATAATGATGAAATTAAGAACAAAGTTTGAAAGACTGACCCCATTTGTCAACTTGGAAAAGAAGATTCCTTGACCAGGACAGAGGTTCTATTACATTCTCTGGCAGTTGTATATTCTACAGTTGTACAAACTTCAGGAAGCACACCTATGCCAGTGGCTGTTGTGTTAACAAAGACTGTGAAATGAACTTAGATGCACATATTGTGATAGATGAGAGACATCCTTTAGATTTGCCTTTTACCCCAAACCCAGATACACGGCTCTTGAACTATACCAAGCTACTATTTAAAATATCATGTTAAATACTAACAAAGGTTGTGTATTTATTTCTATTCTTAGGAAAGTGCAAAAAAAAAAAAAACTTACCAGTTTCATTGAAAACTTTATATAATTTAAGTACTAATAAAGTAGACAATAATAGTCTTAAAATGGTAAACTGACATAGGTTCATAGGTTCATAGATTAGTACTAGGCTAACTGCCATTGTAGGCGATTTGTACCCTAACCAATTAACCAAGAAATTGTCACATGCCCATTTGGAAAAATGACACTGAAACAGTGGCTGCAGCTGTGACCATGAATTTATTAATAAAAGCAGTACAAGAGTATTTCTTTTTATTGAGCCTAAAATTTGTAATGAAACTATATGCAGATTATAAATACAACCAAAATGTAACTTTGTGTCTTATAATCACACATTCACAGCCAGGCCTGTCACTGAATGCATTACGTGAAGGTCTCCCATTTACCTGTGCCTGTAGCTCAGAGGTCTATGACCGCGCCCACAAAGTCAGTTATGCCACTGTGTTCTGCATTTCTCTTACCCAGTATCATACATTTTCGCTTTCCAGCTGACCAGGAAAAGAAGAAGAGTAAAGGTATGAAATGGGGATTGAGGCAGCCAAGCAACCACCCCAGTGAAGGATAGGGAGGACCGGGGGAGGATGGGAGGGTGCTGGCTGTAGCTAAAAGATGGTAGAACAGCCAAAACACAAGCTATATATTTGCTGTGGCTTGATCCTACTTTAAAAGGAGGCTACTGAGTCAGGACAAACAGTTTTGCAGTGCAAAACTGCCCTTGCTCTGTGCCTGCTCCCAAAGACAACACTGAAATAGTAGTTGCCACTGTGAGCATGAATTCATTAATAAACAACATTACATGGATATTTCTTTTTATTAAGTCCAAAACATATAAAGAAACCATAAGCACACTATAACTATAACCACAAGTAAAATATGTAACTATGCATCTTGCATTCATGCCCTCATACACAGGTCTGTTATCTAGTAACATGACATGAAGCCCTTCTGGTTGTCTGTCTTTGTAGCCGAGACACATATGACGACACGGGTTCACTTTATAACATCAAAATACTGAAATGTCGAATTTCAGTATCTCGAAGCGATAAAGTCGAATGTTAAAAATAGCAAACGTTCATAATCGCGAATTTGACATATGTCGAAAATATGTAGAATTCGCGGTTATGAAGTTGCGCTATGTAATGTCTGGGTTTGTGTTTTGTTGGTGCGCGGTGCCGTGTTAGGATGTAGGTGTTATGTCAGGTAAGTGAGAGTTTTGTAAGGGTTTTGAGTGGGAGTTAGAGTGTGTGTGAGGGATTGGAGAATGTGCGTGTGTGAGTGAGCTTTTGTGTTGTGTTTGTGCGATCTCGGAGTTAGTATATATAAGTAGGGGGTGTGGGGACGCATCCCCCATAGAAGTGCAGGGGGCTTTCCGCTTATGTGTGTGTGAGTTGTGTATGTGTGTTGTTTTTTTGTTTATGTTGTGATGTGGGTGTTGTGTTGTATGTTTAGTGTAGTGTGTGCGGTGTTTTCGGTTATGTGGTTTCACGGTTTTTGTTTGTCGGTGTTTTGTGGATTCGGTTTTATAGTCTCGAGATACTGAAATTGGATATTTCAGCATTTCGAGGTTATAAAGTGAATCCGACAACACACATGCTCACTCAGGCTTGCATCTGCGGTCTGCAGTGTCATTACCCAGTGTCATGATTTTTGCTTTTACAGCCATCCAGGAAAGGAAGAAGGGGAAGGTGCAAAAGTGAGTTTGAGGCCACTCACTGACCACTCACTCAGCAAGATACCAGTCTATTCCCTTCTCTTTCCTGGACATAATGTTGGCAAACATCAGTAAACAAGATTATGAGGCAGGGAAATTCAATTCAGAGTAAAGCAATTTGTTTATAGTTTATACTCTAGAGATTTTACATTCATATATATATATATATATATATATATATATATATATATATATATAGGTTTACCTTTAAAATGTTGACGGTCAGAATGTCGAACCTGCTTCCGCGAACTCTGAACTGCACCTGGTCAAAACCTCATATGCCGATATTCCGAACAGCAAAATCACACCCCATTTTTGACCCATGTTAGCACTTGTTTGTAGGTGTGGAGTGGTAGGAAATGTAGACGTTTGATTTTTTTTGAGTTTGCGACCTTGGTGGTGTGGCCGTTCGACTTTGTACAGTCAACACTTTGAAGTTAAACTATATATGTATATATATATATATATATATATATATATATATATATATATATATATATATATATATATATGTATATATATATATATTTACAGATAAAAACTGAGAACGCTCATATGAATGAATGCCTTTTAAGCCTGTAAAGAAAAGTGAGTGCTCATATGAGCAAACATTATTCTCTATGGAGTTTTTGCCAGCAGCCTTTCTATGAAATCATAATACCATCAATTAAGAGAAATTTCCCTTAACGTACTGTTCTACAATTTCCAATTGGTATATATAATTAGCAGGGAATTAGGGGTGCAAGGAGCATCCTCCCTACAAAAAAAATATTTTTCTTTTTGTTTTTTTGCTGCTTTCATTAATTTTTGATTCAGTCTAAAACGATCACTCTTTCTGTGTTCTGCCAAGTTGTAATGATATCAAGAAAATAATAACACTCAAGGTTGAGAATTTGCAAACCAAAATAGACAAATGAACATCATCAATAGCGAAACAATCGGGTTCTTTGTCACAGAAATTCTATTGCTCTACCACAGAAATGCTAAATGGTGTAGCAGCCCTGGTCAGTCTGTGGTCCACTTCATATTGTTTTCTGTACAGCTGAGTACTTATTAATGCCACACCAAATTAAATGGGGGTCAGTGGATGAAAAGGCCAACTACAGACCATAGAATGAGTACTTGATGGCTACCAATAAGTTGTTGATTTGGTATGACACCCAAGGTGTTACTGCCTACATGGATTAGAAAGACACAACAAAGACTTAATTCTTGAAATGTTTGAACCAGAACAGACAGTAGGTGCCCCTATCTTAATCCAGCAATTATTTTCCAAATTACTTCATAACTAAGCTAATCCTAACCCAAGTTTATTTAATTTTTGTAAGTTCTTGCTCTTTCTGAGGCATGAGAAATGAAAGGGTACCTTAAATGATAATTCACCTTTTTACTGCAATAAATAAATAAAAGCACATTAAGGAACTATGCAGATATTCAGCATGTGTATTTAAGATAAGCATTGTATGACCATCGCCCCATAAGTTTTGATACATCAGGAGACTGACCTTATGAACCTAAATTGGATGCCCTGCAAATTACTAAAAGAATGAAATGAGTAGCCAGCTAAATGTATCCCTTGATGCTTAAAAGAACTACCCTGTCAGAAATCTAAGTCCCTGGGAATGATTTGAGATCCATCAAGAAACCCAAAATTTAAACTATCTTGCTTAATAGGGGAAGACAAATTTTGGAATGAATAGCCGCAATTTGCAAATATCATCTGACTTATCCAAAATGTCCTGAATCCTCTGAGAATTCAAATCAACACAACACTAGTATCACAAAACACATTCTTCTATCTAGATGACCCAAGACGCTCATTAATTCTAAAAGCACCAAAATACAACCAAGTGAACAATGTCAACCAAACAACATACATGTGGTATGATCTCTGGGTAGCATGCAAAGTTGAATCAACTGACTTTATTACTGACTGACCAATGAGCTATCTGCCATTTTGGTAAACCCTGCTAATCTGACACAATCTTTAATGGCACTATCTAATCTCTAATGCTTTATAATATTTGTCAGATTAAACATTCTAGCAAAGAAACTTATTGAAGATAAATTGACACTGCCAACTGAGGAGCAAGACACAAAGAACAACAATATGATGATATTACCATTGCCAGCATTATGCATTGCAGTAAAAGAAATTGTTATATGCAAGATGAGTAGAACAAGCAATCTTAATATGGAATTGACCCAAACAGGTCTAGAGGATTGCTTACTGTAATTTTCAGCACTGCTTCATTATCAGACCTGAATATTACCTTCTAGATTTTCAACTGATCTTGCCTTCAAATACTGAACTCCTGATAGACATGATCTCTAGAAAGAGGATATGTTTCTTCCTTTCTACTGACCAGGAATACAGCCACAGGACTGAAAACCATTGGCCATTGAAGTAGGCCCCCATAGTAAAGACCCCTACAGCATCGGTAGACAGTGAAAAAGCTTCACTGGAAACCCACTGATCCTGATAAAATGAAAAGGCATTAAATTCCAACAGAAAGTTAGACTACAAGTGCAAATCAATCTTTACACTTCTGTAGATTCTAAGTTGGTGCTGCTTTTCACAGCTCCCATTAAAAGATTTGCTAAAGATTGAATGAATATTTTCCCTTGGGCTTTAGCTCTACAAGCAAAATTTAGTAACCCTACCAACTCCTTGACTTGTCCTACTGAATCTTTTTATAGGTACAGAAACTTTAAAAAGGCTATACCCTATCCTCCTACTTCAAACTACAAATAGGCCATTGCTCCTCAGTTCAACACTCATTTTATCCAGTCAGTTCTACCATTAAATAATAACCAACTCACTTCACCCCTCTAACTTCCATCTATTCTTGAAAGCAATACACTGTCTTTTAGTTTTCAACCTCTTCCAACAGAAACAAATTACTGTCCACATTAAAAGAGGCAACCTCAGCTGCCGATAACATTCCCACTGAGTTTCTCAAAATAGGTGCAGCAGCCTTGCCTGTCTCCATTCTAATCAGCTAGTCAGTAACTGAAAACTATGTCCCATCCATCTGGAAAAATCCATTATTATACCCCATCACAAAAGAGGTAATTCAACAGAGTTAACAAACTATAGATCCATTGCTATCCTATCAACCCTCTCTAGAGTTGAGAAATGTATTCACTCTCAGCTTATGAAACATATAACCAAACAAAACCTTCTCTTTAATACCCAGCATGGTTTCAGAACCAACCACAGTACTACTATTGCCTTCCTAAAAATCACCAACACAGTAAACCAATAGAGAAATTAGGGTAACCTTGTTTCTTCACTTTTCCTTGACCTTTCCAAAGCATTTGATACAGTGTCCCACCAAAAGCTCCTCTCTGAACTTGAAAAACCTTACATCTCCCTCTCCTGTTTTCACAGTTATTTATGGTATGGTCAGCAGGCAACTAAATGGCAGCAAAACCTTTCAGCATTTCAACCAGTCTCTGTTGGTGTTCCCCAAGCATCAATACTCACACCCCTTCAATTTCAACTTTTACTATGTATCAGTTAGTCATTCAACACTGCTGGAGATTTTCTCTACTCTCACTATGTGTCAAAACTCTGGGATGAAATTCACACACAGTTAAAGCAGACAAAACACTTAACATAGTTTCAAAACTTTGATTAAACAACATCTATGCCAGAGATGACTCTGTTCTTCCTGCTCAACAGCATGGCTTTACTCAGAATACCTTTCTCTGACTCTTACAGCCACTTTGCTTCCCAGTCTTTGTGTAGCTTATCGCACCTCCACATTCTGGACTTATTTCCAAAATCTTACTTTTCCTCCTTCTCTTACACCCTGCCCCTAACTACAGTTCTTCCTCTGTCCATTTATCTTCCTGCTCATTTATATAACTTCTCCTCTCATATCCCGCTTATCAATTTTAACTCATTCGCTCCAATGGAGCTCAGGAAGTTTACGTTGTAATTCCAATGGCCAGAGTCTAAGCCTTTTAATAGAATCAAATTTTGTCCTCATGTTTCAAACACATGTTCATATCTATGGAACCGTAGTGGTTATGAAAGAAGCATAAGTGGAAAACACTCCAGCTCAAACTATGTTTATAGTGGTAGTATTCTTTAGGTTCTAGGTATAAAACAGAATTTTATTAGTCACAGTAAACACAGTAAGCATTGTTTGTATTAGTTTGTAAACAACTTACAATATCTCAGCAACCACATGCTGTCATCAGCATTACATTCATCTAGCTGAGAGCTTTCATATGAGGCTAAGGAGCTCTGTCCTTGTTACTTGGCTGTTGAGATATTTAGAAAAATATAAAAATTATATCTATATAAATTAATATAATAAAACAGGTAATCCCCGGGATTCATGAAGCCCAGTGCAAGGCCGGAGGTAGGCTTGCACCGACAGTTTCATAGTTTCATAGTTTCATAGTTTAGTACTAGGCTATCTGCCCTGGGGCATTTGCAAGCCTAGCCCTAGAGATGTGGCTTTCGCCACCCCATGTTGTGGTACTAAGGTGTATAGGATAAATTTAGAATACTGTGCCTTTGTCTAGTAGTGACACATTGAAGACCCCCTTACTTATTAAAATTAGTTTACTGTGCCTCTGTTAAGTAGCAACACAGGGGTGACCCCCGGGGTAAACCTACGATCTCCCATCCACTCGTCAAGATTTCGCTTGAAGAGAGTCAGTGAGGGGCTCTGCCTAACATGGACTGGGATTTTGTTCCAGAGTATGGGAAGCCTCTGAGTTATGAATATGTCCCTCCAGCATGTTCTATTCATGTTTGTACTGAGGTTTAAATCTTTGGCTCTCGTGGTTCTTATGGATTTTGATTTTTTGAGGTGGAGCATGTCCATCAATTCCTGGATGGACATGGCCTTGTACGTCAAGCACAGATCACCTCTGAGCAGGCGGTATGCTACTGAATAGAGCTGGTGTTTCTTTAGCCTGGCAGCATATGACATATGTTGGAGACCCTTGATCCTCTTGGTGAGGTACTTCTGGGGTCTCTCCAGCTGTTGTAAGTGCCAGGTGAGGTACATACCAAATGGGGCATTGTACTCAATCATGTGTCTGATAAGGGAGGAGTACAGGGGCACGATGACCTCCTTTGATCTGGATGTGAACCCCTTCATGATAAGGTGGGCAAGGTAGAAAGTCTTTCTAACCACTTTGGCAATGTGGGTGTCAAATGAGAGGTCACTATCAACTTGGGTCCCCAGGTCTCTGATTACTTTTTCGGTACTCAGTGGGTTACTGTCTATGTGATAATTTGTGGGTATTTTGTTTTTCCCAAAGGGGATGACTATACATTTCTTGGCATTCAGTTTAAGGCTGTGATTCTGGCACCAGTTGTCCGTTTTGGTGAGGCCTTTCTGTAGGATGTATGTGTCAGCTGGTGTATCAACTATGGTGCCTAGTTTGCAGTCATCTGCGAACTTTGTCAGCCACAACCCTCCCATGTTTGCTTTCACATCTGAGAAGTAAATGCTGAACAAGAGGGGTCCCAGGACAGAGCCCTGTGGGACACCACTTGTGATTGGCTTTGAGTCTGACAGTGCGGCGTGAAGATGGCGCAGTAGTGCCAAATACATATTAATGAAAGAGCGCTGCCGCCACAGCCACGTGCACAGGAAAGGAGTGCGAGTGCATAAGGCGTGTCGAAGTGCAGCACGGAGGCGTGGAAATGCCAACTGTCGATGTGCAACCTAAAATGCTTGCATATAACAAGTTGCAAGATAGTAATCACATCTGTCAGTGTCCGTGGATACTGAAACGTATGCAAAGCATGCAAGAAAGTTCCTGTGAACACAAAATGAAGAAGCAAACACAAATGCACGGTAGGGAATAACGGGTCCCTATCCCATGAACAAATGACATGGAAAACCGTTTGCCCATAGTCCAACGCAGTGTAGATAGCTATACCAAGTGGAAGTGAAACTCATCATATATTAGCGAGCTGCCAGTAGGTACGTCCAGCCCAATGGTTAGGGTCACCAGCTGACCCATAATGTGAGGGAGGGTACAAAGCTGGGCAGATGTGTCCATAACAAAATACACGATAAATGTACATATCTAGCAGCCGTATGTCCGAATCATATCCCACAAGGCATGCAATAGTCACATACAAAAGGTATGTCCGTATTTCACATGCCAAATGTGACAGGAAATAGAATAAGCATGTAAACAAAACAGAAGGAGCATATAAACAGCTACAACAATAAGGAAACATGTAGGCTGAAAGGAACAGTATTATCCGTACTGTCGACTGTGGGGACGTGCTGTCCAGTACAGTCGGATATGTGTACGGAATATATCCCATTCTGGACATAGGAAAAGGTGGCATCCTACCAATGATTAGAACAGTCAGCCAAAATCTGCAAATCAGCGGTACAAGCCGAACTTGTCAGGATGTGTCACAGTTGAATGGGTAGTACCCGGGTATACCAACCGTGTAATGAAAGTTAAGTATGGGCGTGTACCTATGTGCATGAGGTATAGCATGTGGAAAGCAAACATGGCAGGGTAGTCCACACAACCATACAGGTACCTGACATCTGTGGGGTATTTAATGCGTTACTCTGGCCGTGTCATGGGCCAACAACCAAAGCAGTGATGTATGGGGTGTGAGGAATATGTGTGTGTGGGGGGATGGGTAATGGTACAATCCTCTAAGGCGATACTGTGTCCTATGCAGAATAGGTGAACCGGAGGTGTATGAGGGAGCAGCGGGTGAAACAGAAAGAAACACAAAAAGATGTATAAACAGCTGCAATACAAGCAGATGGGCTATACTGTAGAACACAATCCCACAAACATATGAATATTAAAATGTGCGATACAAATGTATAGACATGTCACCGGCACATACCCACAGATTGGTCCTGATGGAACTGGCCATAACTATTGCAACACACCTGGATGCATAATGGACTACCCAGCATCCCCTCCACATCACACAACCCGCTCCCTTACCTGAACATCCACCAAATCCAGCCATACTTGGCCTACTGGTTTGGTGCAGCCACATCTACACATAGTGACCACTATGCATTCGTAGTAGGTAGTATCACCCTAGGCAGTTGCAGGATTGCACACACTGTATCCCTTGCATATAAAACCCCCAGCACATTTTCATAACACCAGAAGAATGTTCGGTATATCTCTTGTTTTGGTCTTGTTCAATTTTTGGGATATCCCTCATGGGATAAGTAACCTGTGTAAACATTAGAATGGAAGACACGAAGTCCAGTCCTGTAGATATCTGGACACAAGTTGGAATGTGCATTAGTCGTGCACGACACTGTCCAGCCCTAAATGGTTATGCATAACCTACTACCCAGGATCAAACACCTGCCCGTGTGATGCACGTGTCCCGATACGAATAAGCGAGAGAATATATTGCACACATTCGCATAGTGGCACATGGTATAAGGGTGATGAAGGCACTGACGTAAACAGGATACCCCTGAGCCACTGTGTGAGGGACAATTAATGTGTGTGTAGGTGTGACCTGACCAACAATGGTACAATGCCAAATGTCTTGTGACCGTAGGAAATAACTATGCACCATACTGCATGTAACAGTTGCCTAAAACAGTCATGTCAGGATAGAATAAATGTAATTCGTACAAGAACAGGCAAACAACAAAAGTGCCAAAGGTATAAGGCTCACAGCTAGGAAACAAATGAAAGTTCTAAACCTGCACTGACCGTGGCTATGTGTTGGCCCAAACAATCTGGTGTCCGCATAGGGTTATCATCTGTCCCGCTTTGCGAGGGACAGTCCATCATTGGACAGTTGTGTCCTGACAAAAGACATTTCAAATGGCAAATGTCCTGGGATTGTAGGACATACTTATGTCCCATATGTTATGTAATAGTAGCAGAAAATATTTATTGCAGTATCTACAATACCTAAATGTTACAAGAAACAGAATAAGCTACCAAACCACTACAACAATAGGCTTTTATGTAAGCAAATAAGTAAAGTTCTATCTGTTGTACTGACCGTGGGTATGTGTCGGCTTGTAAAATCTGATGTGTATTCCGAAAATGTCCCATCTTGGCCATTTGAAAAGGTGCCAACCCTAATCACCAGAATACAGCACAACCTGTACATATGACAATGTCAATGATACCAATGGTCAGAGCATTCACACAATAACTGGCCAGACCCTTAAAAACTCACAAAGCCAGTGACCTTTGGGGGTAAGGTGTTGAATGAGAATGACTACTTACAACAATGAAGAGTAATAGACACATTTAACTGCAGAAAATTAGTAGTATTACAAATCTGTCAACACGTTCCAAGTTAATAGTACTAATATGGTAAAAGTGTCCGTGATTGTCCCTGAGTTGTCATAGCCTTGTCCCTGTCACAATAGACACCAGTCCCCGAGTATCAGACAGGTCCGTACACAGAAGTACACCAACCAACTGTCCCATCTGTTGACAGGATTATTGCATACATGTAGTGAATTCATAACAGATGTCCAGAATAATATTCATTGTATGTATAAATGAATGAAATAGTCAAATGGAAAGGGAACCCCCCCCCAACATGCATTATGTAGTGGAACCACTCCCCACCCTAAATTATGTAACGCCAACCCAATAATGTGGTCAGAGGTTCCCAAACACCTGCGTCTGTAAACACAGGTAGAATGTTAAACTCCAGACTAACTCTGCCCATGTGCTACGTCTGATCTTTGAACAGCACCAGGGCAGTGCTAGTCACCAGTCGGCTGAGCCTAAACCCGGACCAGCACCTAAAAACCCTAAAAGTCAAACAGGCGTATGTGCGAGGACTATAAGTGTAGGAGTTATGAATATCCTTGGAGTGAGTATACTTGCAGCACGGGTCCAGAGCAGTAGGAAACAGGGAATGTCCTAATTGTAGTACTGTGGTTTTCCCAGCAGGAGAATGGATGCCTGCTGTGTAAGGGAAGGGGTGAGGTGTATGTCAGAGTAGCTATGAACAATGGGTATACATATAAATGAGCCAGAACACCAATAGTGTAGTGGTTACAGCATCCGCCCAACGTAAAGGCATTCCCGGTCCATGAACGACTATAGCACATATTAATTGTGTAATGAATGCCTCTGTGCTGTAAAGCCACCATTTATACATGTAAAGTTGACCGCGTTCCCATGGCTCCATTAACCGGATTCCATCAAAGTGGTACTGTCATAAGGGATAAGGCACATGTAATCCTAAAGACATGCTTGTAAACATATGTAACTCAGAATAAGTAGATGCAAGTGGGCCTGCGCGGGTGTATGCAGCTATTAGCATAGCAAATGTATGTTGTCTTCTACAACTGTGACTTTTATATATATATATATATACATATATATATATATATATATATATATATATATGTATATATTACGATAAAACTGGAATCCCAAAGATATAACACAAGACCCCAAACAGGAAGGAGAAAAGTTCTATTCAAATGAGCAGTAAACTGCAAACAATATAGTTCTAATTCGTTTGCATACAGTCAAATAAAAATATTCTGTGCGGTTAAAGGGCAAACTCACAGCTTCAAGTCATCGGCTTCAAATCATCAACATGAATATCCAGTATAAAGATACCAAACCAAACGAATGTACAAGTTGTTACCAATATTCAAGCAAAAACCCTGTAGAATCCAGAATAAGAAGCAGTTCTGCTGATAAATGGACCAATTCCTGCTATAAACTAGCAACGTAGCAGCATAAAAACTTTGTAGAAGGCACCACAGCTTAATCCACGACTGTTTAGATGAAAAAACTTTTAATAACAAAGAATGAGCGCTTTCGCGGTCATAAGCACCGCTTCATCAGATAAATTAAAACAACGATGAAGAAACATTTTAAATAGTATTACATACAATACATTATTCATTCATTGGTTTAAATACATTCAAATGAAACCAATCACTTTATAAATGTGACTTCATGATGTTAAAAACACACCTGCGGAACTGACGAAAATGTCAGGAGTATCATCCCATAAAAACATCCAGCTTATAATAGTGATGCACACCCCTAAAAGTTGTAAAAATGCCTTTTATCTCCACCCGCCCGCATCTCAAGCGTATAAGCGGCGCTACCAATTAAAGACGTAACTATAAAATGTCAACAATCAAAGACATCAGTGCTTAATGAAGTACTCCATAGCGGGTTACGGCACTGTGTGCTGTATCTGCCCACAAAGCTTTGTGCGCATGAGCCGCAATGTTAGGCTCAGAGCACAGTTGTAACCTTAGCACCACCTACTGGAAAATCAAGATAAAACAATGTAATTGCATTATACCACTACGCTATTATATAGAGGCATTGAACTATAAAACAACGTGCCCTAAAAAACTGATATATACTCAGGGAAGCATTATTGTATATATGGGTAAGTAGCTTCATAATGTGAAGACCTACCTACGAAACTGACAAGAATGTCAGAAATATCAGCCCATGATAACATCCAGCTCATGATAATGATGCACTCCCTTAGGAGTTGGAACAATGCCTTCTATCTCTGCCAGTCCACACCATATACGCGTAGACGGCGCTACCAAGTAAGGACATAGCCATAGGATGTCAACAGTCGAAAACATCCAATACTTGATAAAGTATTCCATATCAAGTTAGGACACTGTGTGCTGTGTCTTCCTATATGGACTTCGTGCACGTGAGCCACGCTATTAGACTCAGAGCACGATTGTATCCGTAGCACCACCAACTGATAAATGAAAGTAAGACAATGTGATTACATTAAACCGCAATACTGCTATAAAAAATGCTAAACCCTATAGCATAATTCCTTACATAACTGATATGTAAAAAAACATGGGAATAGACGGGTGCAATGCTTAGCTATAAGAATATAAGAATATTAAGAATAATAATAATAATCATAATAATAATAATAATAATAATAATAATAATAATAATAATGATAAAATACTAATAAAATATTAAAATATTCATATCTAAAAGGAACCATAAAGTCATTGCAACATTATAAGACGCTATCCCCTAAGATGGGTATAACCTCTCCGGGTACTTTAAAGATTATATATGTAAATACGTGTATGGCATCTTAAGAATGACTAGGTTCTGGACGCACACATTTTAAACCAAGGTGCATGTATGTTAGAACATATAACAGTGTAGAATAAGTCCAATCTAGATATATATATATATGAGGTGTATGGAGTGGTTATATGAAGTGAATATGATTGTGTTATGTAAACTATGTCAAATAATCTCAAGATATTGAATTGTTTCTACAAGCACAAGCCTTATAGGATAACACCAAATAACTAAATAAAGGATCCCAAGATGAAACCTTAAAAACCGGGGCATACTCCTGAATATGCACCATCATTCTCAATAAATAGTATTACCCTGTGGGTAATGGCATATTGTGCATCTAAAAATAGACAATATATGACATAATTTGATATAATATAATAGAATAGAATAAAAGCGGAGAGCCAAACACCTGTTATCTAAGAGGTCTGCCTTTAAGATAGGGTTTAAGGGAGACCATCTCATTCATTCCCCTACCCCTGTTGGCCCCTAATCTAAGTAGCCAACGTAGCTCGGCTTCCTCAGTCCTGTTGGTAATGTCTCCAATACGTGGAGATATATGTTCCACATGTAGGACCTGAAACCAAAACATGTGTTCAGAGCCTTCCTTTAACATATGCTTAGCTAGAGCACTACTATCATCTCCTCTCACTAAGCAATAATAGTGATCTCTGATACGTTCCCTTAGGGAGCGGTTTGTTTTACCAACATAGTATCGGTAGCAAGAAATACAATGTGCAACATAAACTATATTCCGGCTGCTACATGTAGCATCTGCTCTTACTTCCCATAGTCTACCACTATCAGGGTGTTTAAAGAAATGTGATTCGTCTATATAACGACATTGTAAACAGCTACCACATTTTTTAGTCCTCTCAAATCCAGTTAGTGGTGTGCTCTGTTCAGATCTATGGCATAAAAGTTGTTTTAAATTGGACATGTTACTATAAACAAATTGGGAAATGGGCCAACAATGTCCCCCACTTTTTGATCTGCTGTCAATATATTCCAGTTCTCCTGGATCACCTGTTCAACCAGGTGCGTATTACCACTAAAAGGTAATATTACCGACTCTTGAGTAGATGAGGAGTTCCTATCAGCTTTGGTTCTTTCAGAAGCTGAGAAGAAAGGTTGTGCCCTGGTGGTCCTAAGTGTTTTCATATCTGAGTATACACTCTCTATTTCCTCACTGGTATAGTCACGTCCAATTAAGCCCTCTTTTAGCTGTTGTAATTCATGATTCAAACAAGGTTCCGTACTAGATAGCCGTGATAGCCTCATTGCTTGGCCCTTAATTATGTTTTTAAAAATTCTGGGGTTGTGCATACTCTTTCTATGTAAATATGAGGGTTTATAACAGGGCTTACGATGCACACTTGTTTCAATTTGCCCTTTCTCCCTGTATACATGAACATCCAAATAATCAATTTTGGTTTTGGAATAATTCATAGTAAATTTAATAAAGTCACTAACACCATTCAAATAGTCAAAGAATGCATGTAGAGATGTGGGAGACCCCTCCCAAACAAGAAAGAGATCATCCACAAATCTCTTGAAGAACTTGATCTGTGTATTCCCTATTATGTACCTGGTCTCAAACTCAGCCATGACCAAATTGGCGTAGCTGTTGGCACAACTTGTGCCCATAGCTACGCCCTTGGTCTGTCTGTAACACCTATTCTCAAATAAGAAAACGTTGTTTTCTAGCACTAACTCTACCAATAAGCAGAGAAAGTCTATCCTTGATTCATCATGACCTTCTGTTCTGCAAAGGAACGATTTTAAATAAGATATTCCTTGGTCATTTGGAATACAGGTAAATAAGGAAACAACGTCCATAGTCACTAGAATAGTACTGTCTGTCCATGTATAATTCAACATATCTTTATACAAGCTGGTTAAGAAATGTTCAGTATCACGTAACACAATAGGGTTGTTTGTCAAGTATTTTTTAAGATGTTCGTCAAGATAAATCGAAACTGGCTCCGTAAGCCAGCCTGCTCCAGACACTATCGGCCTGAATTCAGGTGAGTGTAAATTCTTGTGGATTTTTGGCAAACCACTGATGGTGGGTATGAGTGGAAAATCAACCTGAAAATAATTGAAGACATCTTGATCAATCAAACCCAGCTGTTTACATTCTTCAAGAGAATTTTGAATCCTAGTTTGCATATCACATATGCTGTCAAGGCTAATCCTGACATATGATTCCCCATTGAGGAGCTCAAGCATCTTAGATTGATAGTATTCACTGTCTAGAATGACAACGGGGCCACCCTTATCGGCTGCCCAAATAACAATGTCCTTGTTGTTACGCAAATCCTGCAAGGCCTTGTTCTCACTTGCCGTGAGATTTCTGGTCTTGTTCTCATGTGATTGGCTGAAGACAGCATACAACCTAGATTCCACGGCCTTAATAAAAACCTCAAGGTTCGATTGATGATGAGGGGTAAACATACTAGTACGTTTGAAAGTTTGTACATTCTTAATGGAATTATTGTAGTTATCGGTGTCAAACATTAACTTCAGTGCAACTCGTCTGGAAAATAATCTAACCGACAATAAGGCTTGACTGAGATCCATATTTGTGGTAGGTATAAAGGATAATCCTTTGTTAAGGATAGTCAATTCAGGGTTGGTAAGATTATATCTAGAGATATTATAAACTAAAGACGTGGATGCCAAAATTTGGAGAGTGTCCCTTTGTGTTGATTCTGAGAAGGATCCTTCCTCTTCGCCCCTCGATTGACATCTAGATCCAACGATCGTTTCCACCAGAATATTTTTGTTTGACTGTATGCAAACGAATTAGAACTATATTGTTTGCAGTTTACTGCTCATTTGAATAGAACTTTTCTCCTTCCCGTTTGGGGTCTTGTGTTATATCTTTGCGATTCCAGTTTTATCGTATTGCATTTTTTTCGGGTACCATGGAGGGAGCAACAAATGCTGTTGATACAAGTGAAGGGTTGGCTGATAAAGCCCATATGAGATTTAGAAGGCTATTGGATGATGGTCTTAATCCCTTGTTGGGAACAGATGTAAGTTTAGAAATTACTGAAGATAATGTTGATGCTCATAATGAACAACTGGTGAGAAGTTTGAAGAGAGACATGGAAAATGATTTCTATAGACTTAAAAGACTTACAGCTCAGCGCTTCCATATGGAAGCATGTCTCAACCTTGGGGTCATTCCACGTGGCCTCCGTATACTAACTATGCCAACATATGGCAATACATATCCCAGCCTTTTGGCTAAATGGCAGCAGATTAATCTACGAGCGAGCAGGGATTATATACAACTTTTAATAGACTTTTTTCGTCCTATTGAAACAGATCTGAAAGACAAAATATTACATCTACAGACTAAGCTATTGGAACAAATTGGAATTGAAAACACTGATCTTTATATACATGAACTTATGGAACGGCTTACACGTTATGAGAAGAATCTCTTGGTGAACAAACGGAAGAAATTAGCAAGGGACTCATATGATTTTGCACATAATAATGTGTTTATATGGCCGAGAAACAGAACAGGCAATGACCAGCCAACAGCAACTAGTAACATCAATAACAGATCACATCAAGTTAGTGGCCAAGCTATATATAACCAACAAGGAAATCGTATACAGAAGTCTATTGGCGTGGCTGCCTCCAATAGACCATCGTTGTCCAATGAACAGTTCGTAGATATAGTGCAGCCTGATCGATCATCTAATGGAAAAGAAGTACATAATGATGATCGACAGTCCAATGGCAAAGAAGTGCATCATGAAGGTGTTGCAACTAGTGAGATACCTCTTCCTATAGAAGTCACTTCTCCATGAGAACCTAACTCGGTATATACAACTCCGGTGGAAGAAGTATTGAAACTTCCTTCTGGAGCTTCGAATTTTAACAGTAACAATAAAACAGAAACAGGACAGACATTCCTGCTACCTCCACATTTTCTAGTGTGGTACGTAGAAAAATAGAATTAGACAACCAAAACCAAACGGATTTTCCTTTACCCATAAGAGCAGGGCGGAAAAGATCGTTGGATCTAGATGTCAACCGAGGGGCGAAGAGGAAGGATCCTCCTCAGAATCAACATCAAGGGACACTCTCCAAATTCTGGCATCCAAGTCTTTAGTTTGTAATATCTCAAGATATAATCTTACCAACCCTGAATTGACTATTCTTAACAAGGGATTATCCTTCATACCTACCACAAATATGGATGTCAGTCAAGCCTTGTTGTCGGTTAGATTATTTTCCAGACGAGTTGCATTGAAGTTAATGTTTGACACCGATGACCATAATAATTCCATCAAGAATATAAAGACTTTTAAACGTACAAGTTTGTTTACCCCTCATCTTCAATCGAACCTTGAGGTTTTTATTAAGGCCGTGGAATCCAGGCTGTATACTGTTTTCAGCCAATCACATGAGAACAAGACTAGGAATCTCACGGCAAGTGAGAACAAGGCCCTGCAGGATTTGCGTAACAACAAGGACATTGTTATTCGGGCAGCCGATAAGGGTGGCCCTGTTGTCATTCTGGACAGTGACTACTATCAATCTAAAATGCTTGAGCTCCTCAATGGGGAATCATATGTCAGGATTAGTCTTGACAGCATATGTGATATGCAAACTAGGATTCAAAATTCTCTTGAAGAATGTAAACAGCTGGGTTTGATTGATCAAGATGTCTTCAATTATTTTCAGGTTGATTTTCCACTCATACCAACCATCAGTGGTTTGCCAAAAATCCACAAGAATTTACATTCACCTGAATTCAGGCCGATAGTGTCTGGAGCAGGCTGGCTTACGGAGCCAGTTTCGATTTATCTTGATGAACATTTTAAAAAATACTTGACAAACTACCCTATTGTGTTATGTGATACTGAGCATTTCTTAACCAGCTTGTATAAAGATATGTTGAATTATACATGGACAGATAATACTATCCTAGTGACTATGGACGTTGTTTCTTTATTTACCTGTATCCCAAATGACCAAGGAATATCTTATCTAAAATCGTTCCTTTGTAGAACAGAAGGTCATATTGAATCAAGGATAGACTTTCTCTGCTTATTGGTAGAGTTAGTGTTAGAAAACAACGTTTTCTTATTTGAGAACAGGTGTTATAGACAGACCAAGGGCGTAGCAATGGGCACAAGTTGTGCCAATAGCTACGCCAATTTGGTCATGGCTGAGTTTGAGACCAGGTACATAATGGGGAATACACAGATTAAGTTCTTCAAGAGATTTGTAGATGATCTATTTCTTGTTTGGGAGGGGTCTCCCACATCTTTACATGCCTTTTTTGATTACTTGAATAGTGTTAGTGATTTTATCAAATTCACTATGAATTTTTCAAAAACCGAAATTGATTATTTGGATGTTCATGTATCTAGGGAGAAAGGGCAAATTCAAACAAGCATGCATCGTAAGCCCTGTTATAAACCCTCATATTTACATAGGAAGAGTATGCATAACCCAAGAATTTTTAATAATATAATTAAGGGCCAAGCAATGAGGCTGTCCCGGCTATCTAGTACTGAACCTTACTTGAACCATGAATTAGCACAGCTAAAAGAGGGCCTAATTGGACGTGATTACACCTGTGAGGAAATAGAGAGGGTATACTTAGATATGAAAACACTTAGGAACACCAGGGCACAACCCTTCTTCTCGGCTTTTGAAAGAACAAAAGCTGATAGGAATTTCTCATCTATTCAAGAGTCGGTAGTATTACCTTTTAGAGGTAATATGCACCTGGTTGAACAGTTGATCCAGTAGAACTGGAATATATTGACAGCAGATCAAAAAGTGGGGGACATTGTTGGCCCATTTCCCAAATTTGTTTATAGTAACAAGTCCAATTTAAAACAACTGTTATGCCATAGATCTAAACAGGGTACATCACTAACTGGATTTGAGAGGACCAAAAAATGTGGTAGCTGTTTACAATGTCGTTACATAGACGAATCACACTTTTTTAAACATCCGGATAGTGGCAGACTATGGGAATTAAGAGTAGATGCTACCTGTAGCAGCCGCAATATAGTTTATGTTGCACATTGTATTTTTTGCTATCGATATTATGTTGGTAAAACAAATCGCTCCCTAAGGGAACGCATCAGAGATCATTATTATTGTTTAATGAGAGGAGATGATAGTAGTGCTTTAGCAAAGCACATGTTAAAGGAAGGTTCTGAACACATTTTTTGGTTTCAGGTCCTACATGTGGAACACATATCTCCACGTATTGGAGACATTACCAACAGGACTGAGGAAGCTGAGCTACGCTGGTTACTTAGACTAGGAGCCAATAGGGGTAGGGGATTGAATGAGACGGTCTCCCTTAAACCCTATCTCAAAGGTAGACCTCTCAGATGACAGGTTTTTGGCTCTCCGCTTTTATTCTATTCTATTATATTATATCAAATTATGTCATATATTGTCTATTTTTAGATGCACAATATGCCATTACCCACAGGGTAATACTATTTATTGAGAATGATGGTGCATATTCAGGAGTATGCCCCGGTTTTTAAGGTTTCATCTTGGGATCCTTTATTTAGTTATTTGGTGTTATCCTATAAGGCTTGTGCTTGTAGAAACAATTCAATATCTTGAGATTATTTGACATAGTTTACATAACACAATCATATTCACTTCATATAACCACTCCATACACCTCATATATATATATATCTAGATTGGACTTATTCTACACTGTTATATGTTCTAACATACATGCACCTTGGTTTAATATTTGTGCGTCCAGAACCTAGTCATTCTTAAGATACCATACACGTATTTACATATATAATCTTTAAAGTACCCGGAGAGGTTATACCCATCTTAGGGCATAGCGTCTTATAATGTTGCAATGACTTTATGGTTCCTTTTAGATATGAATATTTTAATATTTTATTAGTATTTTATCATTATTATTATTATTATTATTATTATTATTATTATTATTATTATTATTATTATTATTCTTATATTCTTATAGCTAAGCATTGCACCCGTCTATTCCCATGTTTTTTGTACATATCAGTTATGTAAGGAATTATGCTATAGGGTTTAACATTTTTTATAGCAGTATTGCGGTTTAATGTAATCACATTGTCTTACTTTCATTTATCAGTAGGTGGTGCTACGGATACAATCGTGCTCTGAGTCTAATAGCGTGGCTCACGCGCACGAAGTCCATGTAGGAAGACACAGCACACAGTGTCCTAACTTGATATGGAATACTTTATCAAGTATTGGATGTTTTCGACTGTTGACATCCTATGGCTATGTCCTTACTTGGTAGCGCCGTCTACGCGTATATGGTGTGGACTGGCAGAGATAGAAGGCATTGTTCCAACTCCTAAGGGAGTGCATCATTATCATGAGCTGGATGTTATCATGGGCTGATATTTCTGACATTCTTGTCAGTTTCGTAGGTAGGTCTTCACATTATGAAGCTACTTACCCATATATACAATAATGCTTCCCTGAGTATATATCAGTTTTTTAGGGCACGTTGTTTTATAGTTCAATGCCTCTATATAATAGCGTAGTGGTATAATGCAATTACATTGTTTTATCTTGATTTTCCAGTAGGTGGTGCTAAGGCTACAATCGAGCTCTGAGTCTAACATTGCGGCCCATGCGCACAAAGTTTTTTGGGCAGATACAGCACATAGTGCTGTAATCTGTTATGGAGTACTTCATTAAGCACTGATGTCTTTGATTGTTGACATTTTATAGTTATGTCTTTAATTGGTAGCGCCGCTTATACGCTTGAGATGTGGGCGGGTGGAGATAGAAGGCATTGTTATAACCACTAGGGGAGTGCATCATTATTATGAGCTGGATGTTCCCATGGGCTGATACTCCTGACATTTTCGTCATTTCCGTAGGTGGGTTTTAATACTATGAAGTCACATTTACAATGTTTTTGGTTTTATTTGAATGTATTTAAACCAATGAATGATTAATGCATTGTATGTAATACTATTTAAAATGTTTCTTCATTGTTGTTTTTGGTTTATCTGATGAAGCGGTGTTTATGACCGCGAAAGCGCTCATTTTTTGTTATTAAAAGTTTTTATCTCAACAGTCGTGGATAAAGCAGTGGTGCTTTCTACAAAGTTTTTATGCTGCTACGTTGCTAGTTTATAGCAGGAATTGGTCCATTTATCAGCAGAACTGTTTCTTATTCTGGATTCTACAGGGTTTTGGCTTGAATATTGGTAACAACTTGTACATTCGTTTGGTTTGGTATCTTTATACTGGATATTTATGTTGACGATTTGAAGCCGATGACTTGAAGCTGTGAGTTTGCACTTTAAACGCATAGAATATTTTTATTTGACTGTATGCAAACGAATCGGAACTATATTGTTTGCATTTCACTGCTCATTTGAATAGAACTTTTCTCCTTCCTGTTTGGGGTCTTGTGTTATATATATATACATATATATAGTTAGATAGATGTGTGTATAGATAAATATCCACAGACATAACAGAAATATGCAATTATATATCTACATATTTATCAATATATACACATATATATATATATATATATATATATATATATATATATATATATATATATATATATATATATATACACAGATATATATATATACACATTTATATATATATCTGTATATATATAAATATGTGTATATATATATATATATATATATATATCTATATATATATTATATATTTATATATAGATATGTTAGGAACGCTGACAGACGAAAGCAGACCTAAGGGTTGTGAAGGGAATCCAGAGCAAGTTACGGATTATGAAGTGCTTGCAGCTTATGTCACATAAAGCTGCACAAGTGTGAGTAGAGCACCGCTCTCCACACCAGAGGCAGGGATATACCTGTGGCCATAACATTGTTGAAGTGCTACGTCAACATTGTAAACAGACAGAATGTAGGACATGTTGCGGCCACCTACACTTGTAACCTGCAAATTGTTCTTACTCCATAACACCAGGAAAGGCACGTATGTGCAAACATGAATGGATGGTGAGCCTGTGAATACACGAGGCAGTACAAAATTTGTGTAGGGCCCCAACGCTCATGAGAGGGCAATGTGTAAAGGTATGTCATGGCTGCGATATCAGGTGTATAATGGCTGTTATGCGGGGAAACTCAACACAGTTGTGCTGGAGAAACTATGGATATGCGAGTATGGACACAGGAGTGATAGGGTATGTTGCGCTGGGTGCAATGGAGCAGCCCATGGAGGTCAGCTAGTACATAGGTGCAATTCCCAGATAGAGCATCATTTGCGTGGAGACATGCGTGAACGGGCGTATCGTTGTCGGACGTTGTGTGTCAGGTCTGGCAGCCCCGCACTTAAAACCTAAACGCCACCCATGAGCGGAACGGCGTTCTGCTGTCACAACCCCAAACTGGGAAAATCAGAAAGACACAACTACATGAAGACAACAATTTGTCGACGTACAGTCACAGTAACACAAACACACATCTTATCAACAGTAATAATATGAATGTGTACAGAAACAAACAGGAGAAATAGGCTGCGCATACGAAGAATATGTTGAATAACACTATCACAACCCAGTTAACAGCGGCACCCCAGACATGAAAAACGAGCGACATCTGTCTGCTGCATAACGTGCAATATACTGAGCAAAAGTTCACCGGAGTGAAGTGTCGGTGTCAGAATGACTAAGGCAATAGTATGCTGTTGAAGCAGGGATAAAACCAATACGCATGTGTAAGTGTCCATGTCGGGGAAATGTATTGGTTATCAGACACACAGATGTATATATAGATAAAAACGTATATATACACATAGCTATATTAATTTACATACACATATATATCCATACCAATATATATATATATATATATATATATATATATATATATATATATATATATATATATAGATATATATATACACACACACACACACACACACACACAAGGTTATACTACAGATATATATATAGATAGATATATATACACAAACAACAGGTAGTGATATATACACATACAGACAAAACAAACTATATGTCAGTGTAGATATACACATTCACATAAATAGGTTACTTCACAGCAATTAAGGATAACATATTTACAGCCCGGGCATTTCTGACTGGGAGGTCCAATAAAGAAATGTTATACTCCCCACATAGCCCAGCTAGGCCGGACAGACATACAGACTGGCAATACAGAGCAATACACTGCCACTGCCCAAAACACTGGTAGGAAAGGACCAGTGGGAGAGTTCTGCAAGGTCTACAATTTAAACATGGATAACGGTGTCCTTTGCGAGACCCCAAAAATTCAGGGTATGAAAGAATCTGCTGACATTATTACGAGCAGGATGTAGGTGTACATGGAAC
Source organism: Protopterus annectens (assembly GCF_019279795.1). Classification (NCBI taxonomy): domain Eukaryota; kingdom Metazoa; phylum Chordata; order Ceratodontiformes; family Protopteridae; genus Protopterus; species Protopterus annectens. The sequence goes on along the minus strand of NC_056735.1, from coordinate 440,267,021 downwards.
AGTAGGTTCTGCAAGTTTGATAATACATGGGTTGACAAAACGTACAACATGTGTCCCGAGATGAGGAGAGTGGGCAATGTGTAGGGGTGTGCTCATACCCCAGCTGCGCTCATAGTAAGTATTTGTCACGACTGCTGTAGAGGGGTGCCAAGTAGGTGGACCATGGGTATGCATTAATGGGCTTAAGTGTGCAGGTGCTGGTTGGCAGAGATGTAGTAGGCCCGCCCAGTGGAAGTCATTAATATTCCTATGTGGGCATAGCATATGCCTACACCTCCCAAACCTGAAAAGCACATCTACCGGATAGTTTGTAAACCATCTGGGAATACATAGAGACCTACACAGTGCCATGTACCCGATTAGCATGGACGTCCATAGTTATGTATCAGAATGTAACAAAGTCCAACTAAACACTGCCAGAACTACTGATATTAGGTGAACAGGTGGCGGAATACAGATAATGACAGATGACAACATGTATGAGTCATAAGCGGCATGTACCTCGACAAACGTGAATGAATGTATATGTTCTGTGACTGTGAATGTGTCTAGTTAATAGAACCAATCGTCTAAATGTTTCCCGCAGGGTGTTATGCATTGTTCCTGATACAGTGTTCACTCACACCCATTGGTATGTGAGTTCTGCTACTGACGGAAAGTGCATAATTTGCTGACCACCTTAGGTAGATGACAGCATAATAGAAGAGGTTAAACACCTGTACGCCTGCAAGGGACACACCCGTCTGGGCAGTTGTGTCTTGCAAAATGACAGTTATGGCACATGGCCTGTGCATACCTCTCAACTGTCCCTAATTTTCAGGGACGTCCCTGATTTTGACTCAAATGTTAACTCTGTCCCTTCCCACATTTGGAGGAAGGTGATGAATTTACACTTAATGAATAATGACAATAATAAAGAGTATACTTCTTTTTTCAGAAATGAAAATGTGTATTAATTCTCTGATCTGATTCTCTGTCAGCGTTTCATATTAATAACACTAATATTTTTCCGATTGTCCCCCTTTGACTTTTTTTTTTGTCCCTTTGTCTGTTGAAATTTGTCCTGTGAGTTCGGGAATGGAGGCTATATAGTGTGTGTAGTGGTGTCAGATATCAATTTGTTGTATTAGTAACAGCTACATGTAATAGGAAGCAGTATTATCAATTATAATGCTACATGAATAACCTTAATGTATGCAAACCGTGGAGGTCGTCCGTGTACTACTGGCTGTGGGTCAGACCTCTCAACCAATTGGGGACAAATTTCAACCGAATCACGGACAAGTCAAGAAAACACAAGGACAATCAGGGACACATTTAAAATATTAGAGCTATTAACTGGAAACATTGACAGAATCAGAGCATATGAATTGATACACATTTTCTGAAGTAAAAGAAGTTTGTAACTCTTAATTATTGTCATTATTCATGAAGTGTAATTCACCACATGTCCTCCAAATGTCACTAGTTTTAGGAGGGATTAAGAGGGACAGAGTTAAAATTTGAGTCAAAATCATGGACAGCCCTGAAAATCAGGGACAGTTGAGAGGTATGCTGTGGGTATGTGTTGCCTTGATACATGTGATAGCTCTACATATAGGGTCTATAGGGCCGCCACCAGTCTGAACGGCCAAAGTAGAACCTGCTCTGTAGAACTGTACCAGGGCAGAACATACTTACAGCCATGCATAGTACAGAAATATACATATCGGAGCAAATCAAAGCGTAGTCTGGCAACCGTATAGTTGCTTATGCTACTACATATGACATATCGACATGTCAGGTATACAAGACCTGTAACAAGCAACCAGTACAGACACCTGCAACATGAGAAGGTCCCCTAATCAGGACAGTTGCAATGGCCAGAGTATTGTCCATACCACTCAACTGTCCCTGAATGTCAGGTACATCCCTGAGTTTGACTGAAAGTCTAACTGTGTCCTTCTTAATCCCTCCTAAATGTAGTGGCTGTTGAAGGAAAGGTGGTGAATTACACTTACTGACTAATGACAATAAGTAAGAGTTACAAACAACTGTTACTTCAGAATATGTGTATTATGTCATATGCTCTGATTCTGTCAGTGTGTCAAGTAAATAGCACTACTTTTGTAAAAGTGTCCCTGTTTTTCATGACCTGTCCCTGAGTCTGCAGAAATGTGTCCCCAATTGGTGGAGAGTTCTGGTATTGTCACATGTGATGTGTGATGATGGACTGTCCCATGCAAAGTGGGAAAGGTGTCACTCCTACAGTCTCCCGTCGTGCAATCTGAAAGGTGGTCAACGTGCAGTTAGTATGCGGTAGCATGACTCAGCAGACAGCTGCGTTAACAAACTCAAGTCACATGTCAGCATTGCTTAGTATCGGTTCCCATGTATCAGGCAGATGGGAGCAGATCGTATGAGGGACACGCATATTATATGAGTACGTCACTGGACAGGCCGCCGAGTCCGTACAGTCGAACGGCTGCCATTGCAAAATGGTTACACATACCCGATACTGTAGTCATGTAATCTGATGTAATATGCATCACAAGGGATCTCACACACCCAGCGTGTGACAAATGTAAGAGGAAATGTCGGAGAGCGAGCGGCTGTAAGCGTGTTTGTCTACCAGTATGCCAATAGTGCCCTGTCAAAGAAATGTGGAGTGTAAACGTGTATAAGGTGCTGTGACCAGAGGTCAGCAGTGCTTAACACTGTGCAAACCCATGCACAACAGCTCCCACCTGCTGGACTGTGCCTTACCCGGTTTGTATCCAAAGGCGTTGGCCTGTCCACAAACAAAGAACCGCCCTATATATGTGATGGTAGAAGTGCCCTGCGCACATAGCTCATGTGAATTAACAATAGACCATGGCATATGTACAGACAATAGACTGCAAACACCATACAGTGCAGACATCCAACAGTATAGTAATGTACTGGCAGATATGTCCGGACCACTGGTGTGTGCATGCCTGGCCGTCCTGTGGTTCAGTGTGTGAGCATGCCCAGTATGACTGTTACACATGTTGTAGACTGACAATACCGTCATGTGTGTGAGCATGCAAAGTATGGTCAACTGTATTGCATATGTCACATGTCTAGATAGTTAGTACTGTGTTGCTGACCCTTCCGTTCTACACAGACAGGTGACATGCTGTGTCTGCAGGGTAGCTAATGGTCATGTGGCATTGACAGTTGCTTCATGTCTGTATAGCGTGGGGGGACATGCAACCACAACTACAGTCCTACGCAGCACTGTGGGTGGTGCACATGACTCTCACATGTGTAGGTGTGATGGGGGGCACAGCCGCCAGTTGTACACATCTGCCGCTACTGTACTGGTCTGCCGGGTACTCCATGTCAGTGTGTGGACCTACCTAAATTGCTGGTTGGAGGGATACCAGGGTATGTCAGTTCCCAGCATTAATTACCAGCACAGTGGTGTTGGACGTCCTATTACACATCCTACATCAAACAGTCTGGCCTGCTGTCGTCTGTGTGTGTCATAGGGGGTTGGGGTCAGTCATTGGGCATATCCATAGGCCATCGTATATCATTTGTCTGTATTGGTCCACATCTGTCCAGCTGCATTTAAAGTGTGTGGGTTGTATGGACACACATGATGGTCAGCCCATAATCTGCAGTGGATTAGGACACCCTGTGTACTACAGCCTACCATTGTGACCCCCGTATGTGCTACAAAGGTTATGGTGCCACTATGGATGTGTACTGTCTGTTGCCCTAACATATGGCCACCACAGTCACTTGTATGCTCACATACATACCAGAGCAATGGGAAAGTACACATTCTAATACAACTGCCACTTGTTAGGTCAGTAGACATACCCTGGTTGTGTTACGGACTGGAGGACGGTGCTGGAGTGCTGCCTATGTCGGATGCACACAGTGCACCTCCCATACATGGCCGAGCACAGGTACTGTCATGTTTGGCATCCATTGTACTGTGTGCTGGTCAGAGAGGGGAAATCCATGGGTACCTACAGTGTCAGTGCATATGCCTTGTGTTACCTCTTTGCCAAGGGCAGGTCATACTGTGCACAGGCTGTCGCCGACTTTGCCCTACTCAGGTAGTTCCATCACCAAGTCACACTGTGCCTGTACAGGCCTTGTCAGTGGTGTTGGGCTGAGTGGCCCTGCCCCATGCTGTTCCTGCTGCAACTGTTACTGCAGGATAACATTGTGTAGCATAGCAAATAACATGACAACATGTATGCATGTAGCTTGTGAATACTGCAGAGCCCCAACAGATGTGTCCGGATACCAGAACTGTGAACCGAGCATCCCAAACACATGCACATGTATATGTCTTGCCTGTGCATCCGCCTCAGTATGGTGTGACTGTTGAGGTGTGTGTGCATTGCTGATGGGTGTTATAAGCCACTACACCAGTGTTTACCTAGCATCCCCCACTAGGAGACTGTAGGGGATGTCCAAATAGGCATTGGTGTGCTATAGCTGTGTCAGACGCCATATATCGGACACATCACAGCTTCCAGGGCAGACAGCACACACATATTCAATCTCATGCCATGGCCATCACATAGGGCCTAGCTGTTGGAGGGTATGCCCCTGCACTGACTATAGGCCCTACCCTGCTTCCCGGGTGGTGCTACATGTGCAGGCTATAGCACCCAGTACCCCAGGGTACTCATCCATGTGGTTGAACAGATTCATATAGCTGGTCCACTAATCACGCGTGTGGAGGACCTGTATGTGCTCACTAGCATGTGTTGACATGGCATCTGTGAACTGGTAAAATACTCTGGATGCAGATGCCTCTGAGATACCCATGATATTCCCAGTTGTGCTGTGTGAGGTACCTGTGGCTAGTACACCTAGGCCAACACATCCCATGGTATCCACTGTGATGCGTTCCCCTCGGCCTGTTTGATGTGTTAGGCACAGGTCAACAAGCTGCTGTAGGAGGTCTCTGTCCACCCCATAGTGCTCCAACATCCCCAGCCCATGTAGACCCTGGTAAATCACCCCCAGTCTATAAAGTCTTATGTCACCTCAGTAAGGGTTGTTCGGCAGCATACACATCTGCACTGCCCCAGCCTCCTGCACATGTTGGTATATGTTGCCTGCTGCAGCCCATGTCATTTGGTTGGACTGTGTCGTGAAATGTCCCTGCAGGTATACACCGGTGGTGTAGAGTGTGGACGAAACATGTGTGTATGCTGCTTGCTCGCATTAATGTACTGTTCATGTGCGGGCTGGCCATGTCATCAGCTGATTGTGCTGATCAACACCTGTTTGTGCAGCCTGTACACCCTGACTACCCCACCACTGCTGTCATCCCTCCCAACATCACCAGGCAGGTATAGACACACCCCCTAGCTTAGGTTTGCTAAGACAGGAGCAGTCCCAAGGCACAGTTCTGCAATGTACGTACAGTATGCCTAACCCCCCTCCCATGCTGTCAACTATATGAGAGACCTGTACCTGGCTGACTACACACATACACTCCAGGGACCAGCAGCACACCCTGGTGATAAATGTGATACACCATAGTCAACGTCATCTGCATAGTATAGTCTTCTAATGAATAGATATATAACCCATACCAAACCCCCAACATATTAACCACTGCTCAGTGTCGCTCAGATCCACACACAACTGGCAACAGGTGCCTTACCATCACCATATTCGATGTCCCATGGTCTGCCCAGCAACAAAATAACCGGTGTCTACACGATTACAACCCATGGCCCTGCACACCACAGACGATGTGCATTAACACCATGCCATGGCAGATATACATAGATCCCAGGTTATCACGTGCAGATCATCCGGCACAAATAGTCAATAGTGCTGATGTCCCCAGACATAAGTTCACATCTATGTCCACCTCTGCATCTACATATATCACATATATAATTTGTAGACATATATACATGGACATACATATATGTATATATACATACACACATATACATTTACACACATATGTAGATATGGCATTTATATCACAACAGCAAACCACATGACAGCAATGCATTAGACAGGAATGGAAAGGAAACTACATGTGCCACCTGCATCATGTAGTGTTGTTAATATCAAGGCACTTGTGTTATGTTGCGTCACACGGGTCAGACCATAGCAAGGGTAAGAGTAGGGCTGCTGACAGTTACTCACCAGATCTATTGGCGACTGTATGTGTTGACAACCCAGTGTCTTGGCAGAATATGCGGGCTGTGGACACTAAATAGGTCAGCAACAAAACAAACTGGACACATCCTGCAGCTAGCCACCCACAGATACCAACACATACGCTATAACTGCCAAACACACACCTGCCATGCCCTGGAATTGAGCAGCTAACTGTCTAGTCTACCACACTACAGCATTATGCAGTAACAGAATGCGCTACTGAGTTCCGGCATCACCGCACTCCCACAGGCATACTTCTAAGCGGATGGCATCATCCGCAAAGGCAAAGATGCCAATAGGGAATGTATGTGGTGTGAGCCATCTAAAAGCATTACTCTGTCCTCAGGCCACTGGAAACACACACACACACACACAGAGGCAGACACATGGCAGGGCTGGGAGTCGAACATACACCTAACTACCTTATCACACTACAGCATTACACAGTTACAGAACGCGCTACCGAGATTATTGAACACAGCACTCCCAGAGGCATACTTCTAGGTGGATGACATCATCCACAAAGGCAAGGACGCCCATAGGGACTGTATAGAGAGTAAGCAGTCTGAAAGCATATTACTGTCCCAAGGCAGACATAGACAAACACACGGCAGTGGTGTGATCTGGGCAACTAAATATCTACGGAGCACTACAACAACACTACATAGATACGGGACGCACCACAGACAGTACACCCTTCAAGACAGTCAACCAGTGTGTTCAATGTAGGCATCCATCGTGACGTTGAAAAGGGACATCTGTTGCCTGGATGACCACCATCGCTATACAGGACATCAATGGCCATGCCCATACACAGAGGCACATCACCGACACAAGGTGTCACTGGGCATGCCCACACACTTAGTATCACACGTCCATTTGGAATGTACTGTGTGTCCATCTACACAACGGCATACTGGGCATGCTCACACACTTAGCAGTTGCAAAAGGCCATCTTGCATGCACACGGATTCTAAACATGGAAGGACGCAGTTTGGAATGTACTGTGTGTCCATCTACACAACGGTGTACTGGGCATGCTCACACACTTAGCAGTTGCAAAGGGCCATCTTGCATGCACACTGATTCTAAACATGGAAGGGCACAGTTTGGAATGTACTGTGTGTCCATCTACACAACGTCATACAGGGCATGCTCACACACTTAGCAGTTGCAAAGGGCCGTCTTGCATGCACACGGATTCTAAACATGGAAGGGTGCAGTTTGGAATGTACTGTGTGTCCATCTACACAACGGCATACTGGGCATGCTCAAACACTTAGCAGTTGCAAAGGGCCATCTTGCATGTACACAGACTCAAAACACGGAAGGGCACAGTATGGTGTTACTGTCCCCACGTACATGAATGCCACTCACATGTACTGACCAGTACACACTCAGGAGCCATCACAGAAGTCTCAGGTGCAGATCACAGAGGTACACACCGCAGTCCACAATGTAGCCCTCAGACATCACCATGTCATTGGACCAGCAATACACAGCTATACATTACCACAACACTGTGTGACTCATGACCAGTGGACTGTACATAGGTCTACAGCAACTGTGCAGACTACACATGGACCGACAGGGTTCCATCATGTGTTATGCATTGCAATGATACCACTGTACATAACCAGGTCAGCTCTACACATACCAGGGGCCCTGGGTCTTACACAGCTGTGACAGATGACTGTCGCTGTACACCAAAGAACACACATGTTTGGATATGACATACATGTAATCGCAGTGGATATATGCATGGACCACACACACACAACATATGTACATAGCATAGCTTTTGCTGTCCTCCATGCAGACAAGTGGCTACAGCAATCACACGCACGCAAATGGAAGGTGGGTCCATGGCTGTTGAATGCTAACAGTACATGAGGTAGCAATGCTGACCGAGGACACATTCCCTCTGTAGTAGTTACCCATGACACCCATCATATCATACAACAGTCCATGTGTTATGTATGTCAGCACACATGTCCAAGAATTGCAATGCATACAAACATGGCTACATGACAGGCATGTAGGACCAACACACATGTACAATTTGTAGTGTGCATGCACCTACCATGCATGTGCAGTAGCTGACATATGTAACTCATCTGTGCCCAACTACAGCATGCAGTTGCAATGCAGCCCCATCATTGCCACCTGTACATGGTGACATACTGACAGTACGGTAGGATGTACATCAGGTATGGATGGATGTGTGTACATAAAGTGGTGATCCATGTGTGCAGACGGATGTTTGCCGGGGATGGCTCACAGGTGCGTCACACGCCATCCTACCACTACATGTGCAAACAGTAAGCTATGTTACTGTTACTTGATGGTGAAGACATAAAACCTGCACAGCGGTCAGGTGTTACTGACTATAAGTCACTTGACACCTGTAACACTTACATCCTCCTGTGTGCATATAGCAGCACAATTGCTGGACGTAGCATTGGTACACATAATGCGGCCAATACTGCTGCATGTCTGTCAGACTTATCATCATTTTGCAGGTGTATCATTCACAGTACTGCCATGGGTGTTTGCTTGTGTGACCATATATGCCACGTATGGTGGGGAATACATCCCAATTGTTACACACCCCTGTACAATGTTGTAGAGATCTGTACATACTGCAGTGTGGAAAGCATGATGTAGGCAGGGGTAGTGTGTGTATCACACGCATATCAGCTATCCGTATATGAATGACATTTGTGGTCTCCACAGTGTGTGTGTGTGCATGTATCTATGGCTGTCTGGTGCATGGAGTGAGGGTGTATGCTACCATACAGAACACACATGATCCCTAACCCCTCATGGTGATGCAGTCTACTACCCTGTTGATTCCATCGGTCTCAGCTGTACCGGCTACCTGTACATGTTCTTTCTCTGTGTCATGTCATGTGGGTGCACAGTACTGTGAGGGTGATGATCACATAGGTAGGGGTCCTCACCTCAACACTATGGGGTGTGCGTTATAGTGTTGTTGACCCTGTGAGTGTGGGCATGTTCCTGTAATGTGACACGGTATTACTGCTACACAATGAGGCCTCATGCTATCAAGTGGCCTCTAACGTTATCATCGGCCGGACCACTGTGTACATTCCCTGCATCATGTCAACATACCTGTGATGTGACCTTGTATGCATGTCATGTCTCTAGCCACTGTGACCCATTAAACTGCCCACATGCTTCTTGATCAGTATATGTGTAGACATCTGTGGTATGTTAGCCTCTCCAAAAGTCAGGTTGAGGCTACGTATAGCATGCTGATATTGCCATATGTGCCTGTGAGTACTCCTCAGTTACACATGGGAGACTGCAAACACAGCTACCTGTAGGCACATGCAAGTAGACCATAAGGAGGGAACCAGGGCATCATTACCAACATGCTGTTACTGTTGTTACCGAGACACACACTATGAACATATAACAATGCATGCTAAACCTGTACAACATGGTATGTTTGGTGCGTGTCAACAGTACACAACTAATGTAATATACACTTCTCTCACTGTTCCTACACAAGTAATGTAATATACACTTCTCTCACTATTCTTACCCAACTAATGTAATATACACTTCTCTCACTATTCTGTTCACTCTGCGCATCAGACCATTTGAGCATGTCCCTGCACCGATGGTGTGGATGACAGGGATGGGGCACAGGCTTCATCATATGCACAGGGTGATAATGTTTGCCAGGGGCATAGGCTGCACTGATGGAAGACATCATGTGTGTGGGTAAGGGCCGGTGATATGATTGAACATGTCTGTTCAGTATGCATGTGGGTGTTGTGGTGCCCTACAGATGTGTTTGCTGTGTGCGTGTACATGTGCACACAGTTCTGCCTTTTGTGAGGCCTACACAGGGGTATTATTGACAGCTCCACATTGTACAGACCAGGTTGTACAGCTCACTGTGTCCGGCCATGGCCACGTGACCTGCACCTGCCAGAGGTTGCACGGGCACTACCAGGCGGAGGTACAGATTGGCTACTGTCTGACGACACATGTCCACTGGAACTGTGTCCCCGCTGGGAACATCCAGGGCCACGTCCACATAGCCTGCTGTGTCCTGGTGTGGACAGCGCGGCACCAGCTGCACTGCTACTGCTACCGGCACTATGGGAGCGGGCATGTGTGGTGGCACACTCACGTTGACCTGCACTAGGTGGTGTAGCCTACGTCCACGTGGCCTATGCCTCACTCCTACCAGATGTTCCAGCACAGAGAGCTCACACTCGTGGATTGCCATGCCACGGTCAAGGATTCCAACCATGTCACCCAATCGCCTGTCCAGAACATCAGCAATCTGCTGTTGAGCATTTGCCAATGCCTGGATGTTGTCATTTAGGGTACAGATAGCAGCCCTCTGCAGCCTCTGCCCTTCTCTGTTCTGCCATTCAGCATGTCCCTGTGCCGCCATTACAGTCTGGAACATGCGTCTGGTGATATCAGCTGCTGCTCTCTGTCCTGCAGGTGCAGGTCCTCCTGCGAGCAGCACTGGCCACATGCCTGTGTGGCACATCTGCAGTCATTACACTGACACCATGGTGTGGAGACACACCTTCTGTAGCCACCACATGTTCCTGTTCTACGCTAACAGACGCTGACTGTCCTTCCTCTATGGCCACTGGTGATGCGGTATGTGTTGGTAGCAGAACTGTGTGCGGGGAAGAGGGGGACATAGCTGGAATGGCAACCACTGGCACAGATTCAGCCCCTGACAACCCTGCCTGTACCTCATGCATATGTTCACCACTGCTAGTATCTGTGGGGACACTAACATCAGATGGACCGCAGGAAGGTAACGCACCTACATCACCTGTGAATGCAAAGAAAGACTCTAAATTATAATAGACACACACACACAGTGACAGACACACACAGTGGCACACACACACACACACACACACACACACACACACACACACACACACACACACACACAGTGACAGACACACACAGTGACAGACACACACACTCAGTGACAGACAAACACAGTGACAGACACACACACACACACATAGTGACAGACACACACATAGTGACAGACACACACACACACAGACGTACACAGACACACCATGCATGTGATTTGACAGACGGCATGCAGCATGCATGTGATATAGCAGACGGCATGCAGCTCAGACATTAATAGTGTTAGTTAGCATACACACAGACACACACAGACACACCATGCATGTGATTCAACAGCCGGCATGCAGCATGCATATGATACAGCAGACGGCATGCAGCTCAAACATTAATAGTGTTAGTTAGCATACCTCCCTGGGGTGCACACTACAGAAAGCAGGTGTCATATCAGTAGCCATGCAGTTCACACAATCATGGTAGTATGCATGCATCCCCGTGATAAACCATGTGGACCAGAACAGGATAACAGTACACATGGCTGACATTACCTTGACATGTAATCTGCTGATGTGTGCATTAACATGCATACATGTCTGACACAGTGGTGTCTTCGCACATGTACAGTGTCGTAATGGGCATCACATTGCGATGTTGTCTGTATGCACTACAGATAGAATGCATGTTTAGCAAATTTGCATGAGCATGGAAGAGTAATGTGAGACGTCTACATTGCCATACAGTGTGAAGTACAGGCACTGTGCCATTGCATGGCATCATGAGGCATCTATATTGCTATACAATGCATAATATGTACACATTGCATAGCAATAACTGCATGCATACCCATGACATAACTGTGGATTGTGACCCATGATGCTGAGGTGTATACACACCAAACTATGCTGTGTCATTTGACAGGTCACTGGAAGACCTACATATGACACCCCTGCACAACTACTACAGAGGCTTAGCCGCCTGGCAACCATGTCCACACATAGCAGACTTGTCAATTCACCATGTCCCACATGACATTGATGTACCACACACACGAGGTGCACAGCTAACTGTGATGTCCTACAGCAGCAAGGAAAATTTACAGTATCTGTGGCCTGATGTGGTGTCAATGTCTGTGGAAGCTGTACAGGTGACAACTGTCATGCTGTGACACAGTCGTGATGTTCAACACATCTTACATGGCAGACATCAGTGACACCTCCACTAGCTGTGCACAGGCTTTTAGGATGTCCAGTGTACCACATCAACTGTATAATCAGTCAACTAAGGCTATAATTGGACCATGTGTGGACAATGTGCAACAGGGTGTATACACATCACATCTACTGTGTGGCTACTTGTCTCTGGCCATCCCCCATGACCATGTGTGCACATGTGTTGGCCAAATATGTGTGATCGCCATCTATCTCACATGTCTGTGTTGTCCCATATGACATACACCCATAGATGTCAGATATGTCACCATCCACAGGGCTATGCAGACAATGGGTTATATGTTTGGTATGTGGGGTATGGGTTATGGGATAATGTGACAATATTGCAGCCAGAACACTACATGTCTGGGACATGTCCGATGGCACATCACGATGTGTGCACCCATTGCAGGGGCATATAACCCAATGGTGACTCCTGTGGGCTGCCCATATCACAGCTCACTGTGTGGTACTGTTTGCATACCACACGTGTTGTTCCAATATATAGTACATATGTCCACACGGGTCTACTTTAATTTACCGAAATCGCAGTTGACCGACACGCGGAAGAGGGAGACGAAATGACCGACAGGTAAGTTTACCGACAAGGTGATGTGCCGAAATCGCAGTTGACCGATACGCGGAAGAGGGAGACGAAATGACCGACAGGTAAGTTTACCAAAAAGGTGATGTGCCGACAGCAGATAGAGCGACAATGGTAACGTGTGAGCGCGCCTCGGTAAGTGTGCGATTGTGACGGAGTTAGGAGCGGTCAGGTAAGTGTGCGTTGTTGTGGGATTTTGGGTTAGGGTGTGGGATAGGTGAGTGTGTGGTAGTGTCGGAGGTAGGGAGGTAGGGTTCGGGTAAGGTAAGTGTGTGATAGTGACGGAGTTTAGTTTAGGGTGGGTTAAGTGAGTTAGGGTTAGGGTGCAGGTTGGGTGAGTGTGCGGTAGTGTCGGACCTTAGGGTTAGGGGTGGGTTAAGTGAGTTAGGGTTAGGGTGCAGGTAGGGTAAGTGTGCGGTAGTGTCGGACCTTAGGGTTAGGGGTGGGTTAAGTGAGTTAGGGTTAGGGTGCAGGTAGGGTGAGTGTGCGGTAGTGTTGGACCTTAGGGTTAGGGTTTGGGTTAGGGCTAGTGGATATGCAATGTAGTGTAATGTGTTGTTTACGTTTAGTGTGTCGGTGTAATGGTGTTCGGTGTTTTGCGTTGTCGGTATTGTGTGTTGTCGGTTATTTGGTGTCAGTGGTTTGTGTGTCGGTGAACTGGCGTGTCGGTGTTCTAAAGTAGACCCGTCCACACATGTAGCAATGACAAATACTGTGGTTTCATGTTGGTGTATCATTTCGTTTGTATATATTGCACATGGGTAGCCAGTGTGAACGATGGGTGATGTGACCTGTATATCATGACTGGACCGAACATCAAGTGTACAAGTGTTAACTGGCCACGTGGCGAATAGATCTATGCTTTAACATGCCTGATACTGATGACAGTCTCACCTGCAATGGACTGATGTCTGTGCGGCATGCCAGAGGTATCTGTATAGGGATGACACGGCAGTTTGAACATTATCCATGACTGTATGACAGCCACAGGGTGTACTGTGCATGTTAACACATTCGCCTGCACAATAGCATATAGTATGCACATGTGTGCATACACAGGGTAGCATACTGTAGTATGCAGCATGTGTGTCAACATACCTTGCATATGATGTTAGATTACATAATGTACAGTGACACATGCAACTAAATGGGATATAATAGTCATATGTGCAGTCCTGACTTACCAGGCAACTCCAGGCTCATTGGTTGGGAGACACCTACCTCCAGGATGGCAGCTAGTGTTTGTGGATGCTGTTCTGAGGGTGTCCCCAGACTGGCCAGTAGCTCCTTGGTGTGTGTGAGTGGGGGCTGGGTTGGTGGCCCACCACCTGTTCCACCTTGTTCCCTGGCGATTGCAGTGGCATGCTGTTTTGCATGCCGTATCAAGTCCATGCATGGTAGGTGCGGTTATGGCCACCCACATCATTCACCCTCCTGCGAATATCCTGCCACAGGTCGTCACGCTGTTGGGCATGCTGTGGCACATGACTGAACAACACCTCGTAGTTCTCATGGAGGTACGGGATGAGGACATCATCCTCCTGGCGGCTGTACGCTGGCAGGCATGTACGAGGCATTATCTGTAAGACATAATGATGGTGACAGGTCACAGTATCAGAGATGTACAGAGATACTGCTGCACATACATTTCTAGTAAATCTAGTACATCTGCACAGTTATCTTTGCAGATCATCATGACATTGACACGACTGACATGTTTGTGTCACACACATGTAACACCTGTTATGCATTGGATATCATCACCATATATGTGTGTCACCTCATTACATTGTCCATACTCCATGTGAATGCTGTCTTGATGTGGGCATGTCTGTTTGCCTGCACTGGTGTTATTACCTATCAGCCCATGCCTGGATGTGTCCACGATAATGCTGTTGACCTTGATGCCGTGTATATGTCACATATCAACACATACACTGCCTTAATGGACTTGAGCAGTGACAATGCACACATACACATGGAAACCTTTACATGCATGTGTTTTGTCATATACATCTACATGGTGCTGTACAGCTGTTCAACATCCTGCCATGGATTGCCTGTGTTGCACATGTGATAGACATGGGACAATGGCTAGTCGGACGTCATTTGCAGGGATGGTTATCAACTATAGCATGTACGGGCAAGGTTTCCTATCTGTATCCGACAGCCATTTTGCCCCCGCGAGGTGCATCAGTGCCACATTACTGATCCAGACAGTAGATACTACATCTACCATGCGGTCATCACACCATGTATGACAGATGACATGTGCAGCTTTGATGGACAGGGTTGCATGGTATGGCGGGTGTATGTCACATGTATGGCACAGGGATCTGTCCAGCATGTGGCGATCCTAGTAGTAGGACGGTGGCTGTCCATGACGTATGTCTTTCAGATCAGGATATGGACATGCAGCTTGTCCAACACCATAGTGTAGCATATGTCTTTATGCAAGGTAGACAGCATGCTGCATAGTGGAGGTGAGGATTGTGAAGGCTGGTATTGCCCATCCACACATGGCCAATACCCCTTAAAGGTGATATGTGATCCAATATTGGTCACCTGAGTGCTGTGTATGCCTGTCCAATGATCTCCATGCTCATGGATGGCACCCTGTCATGACATGGGTACCTTGTATGGCTACCTAAGGGGCCTGGAGACTTCACCAACTAAGGAAGGTGAACTGCACAGCACCATCCCTTACACAGTGTCCATAATGTTGACCGCAGCCTAGGTGGCAGTTAATGGGTACAGGGATATTCACCTATCGGTGAAAATGCTGATATCATCTGTCAGAATGTGCACATATGTCACACACCTCAACCACAAAGCCCATTCTGTATGTTGTTCACAACACTGAGACAGCTATTGCTCATAGGTCATGGCCATTCACATCCTTACATACACAGATGCCTCACATTTGTCTGTGTGGTATGGGCTACAATGAGGGTGGAGTACAACACATTAACCCTGTTTTACTGTAGCTGGCACTGGTGTGATATGCACATGTCACTCTGGCACCTTTTGTAGTGTTGATTCTGTCAACAGGCCACTGGTAGAACACTCCTGTGACATGCAAAGGTATATGTAGTCAAACATCTGTACTGTCATGTACATCTGTACTGCTAACATCTACATTGATAATGGTTCATGGACTTGCATACCATATTCAGCAGGGTAATAGTGCGGTGCCACCAGTTATGACTGTCGTCACCACTTGTGGGTTGATATTATCCAACACCCTATCTGTATTGTATTTTCATGCTCAGCAACTGTTCAGAACTTGTGAGCACTTCATGAGCTACCGATTAATATAGCCCATTCCACACCATATCTCACAAGTACACTGTCTGTCCTTACATTTCCAGCTTGCTTACAGTGCAACAGCTGTTGTACACACGTAACTCACATATCTTGTGAGACATGGTTGTATATACAGGCATGTCCAACTGTCATGTACCAGTGCTATTGCCTGTCTATATGATGAATATGTTGTACATGTGGAAATAGAGCAATTGTCTCATGTACACAGTCAATGCTCACCTCCCAACCTATGACACTACAGCCTGTGGGAGATGCACATATGCAGCCCTGCTAGGGGTAATGCTGTCACCAACCCTGACTGAACTTGACAATCATGTGGGGATGTGTAACATTTGCAACACACCCCACACATCACATAGTCTCACAAGATCTCCACCACCACAGGCCACACATATGAGTACAACTTGTGCAGTACCTCTCCATACTCTGTGTAGGCACCAAAGGCAGCACCCATCACCAAACACAACAACAATAACCTATAGCCCACAGATTCATGTGTGCTCATCACATACAGCCAATAGGATGTTATAACATACACAATACACCTGTCATAGGTGACTCTGTAGGCGGTCACACTGATGTTCCATTCAGCAGGCTACACAAGGCGATAGTCACTTACATCTTGCTGTTGGATGCCACACCTCACCAGGTACAATTTGACTGTCATTCTCCATGTTAGTGTGAATGCCCTGAGATGCAACTTCACAGAGTACGTGTGCAGGGACATGCAATAGCTCACCGGTCTTGTAGCCCTGACGGTATGGCCAAGCCCTGGGGAGCATTATGCATTCATCCGGACCTGTTACCACTGTACAGTGACTGACTGTGTCACTTCAACAGTTGCCTATGCTTCTGCTGTCATTCCACAGGCATCTGGTATCTGTCCGCTTTGACTGACATGGTCAACAAAACACGATGCTTTGGCACAGATGACCTGCACCTGTCAGCCCTGGGAGTTCAGAAAACATGTAAGGCTCTTGCTGCTTCTATACTGCCTGTCTTGCACAGTTTCCCATAACATTCACCACCAGAACGGGAACAGGCAAGCAAAACATGGGGTCATGTGACGCAAAGCTTGACATCTTCATCTCTGATGCACGCAGGCAAGGCACTCCTTATAATGGACCACTTCAATATCTCTGCAGTGACTGGGACCTGCCTCTAGGCTCTGCAGAGCACACCTGCAATGATCATACCTTTCAGTCATGTAACCTGGACCGGCACACCCACGGCTGAGGTGTTCACATATTCCACTATGTTGTACACACATCCTGACTAGTTACTTAGCACAATGCATCATAGGTGCTCCACGTGCAACTAAATGTGGCCAGAACTGCTATACACATTGTAACAAGCTATGGATTCAACAACATACCCCATGGTTACCAGACCTCATTTCTTGATGTACTGAACAGTAGGGCTCAGACAGGTACTACTAATGTGAGACTGACACTACCCCACACTTAACTGGGATTGCCAATCATGTATCGACACATTAGGCCAACGCTGTCCGGGATTCATAACGTCCACTCGGCTGGATCAACCAATACACACCACCTCCAAGACCAACAATATCCTTGACATGGACACTACCAACATGTGACTGGTGTTCCACACCTGGGGTTATCCCCTCGTTGGTGGATTCTGAACATATGCTAATCACCCTTGTTATCCACATCCCGGCACCACACCCTTCACGGCATACACAGTACAAGAGTACTACAATGCCTACTACAAACGTCTTATGACAGCAGTAGTTAACATCATGACACCCGTGCAGATGGGCAATGCACATACAAATGCTGAAACATACCCCAGTGCACTTCATTAGCACTTACACGACTGCATGGATCATGCTATTCCACACAGAGCCATGATGGTACCCACCAGATAACGGACGCTACTCTGGGGGTACAGTTCCATGGACATAATTTACAACAACAGGTGGAGGCTGTTGCAAAGTGGAGTACAATCCCATGGGTGGGGTAGCTCACTGGTCAGCCTCAGTAGGGCTACAGGATCCCTCATCACATACTCCGAAACTAGCTATGTAAACATTACTGCGACACATTCCAGGGTGTACCACAAGGCATTATGGAGGTATGTCAGTAGTCAATGGCAATACCCACAGCTGGTCTGACATACAACAGTTACTCAGGAACATTACAGAACCAGATGATGTTGGCAACATGCTGGCGGATGGGTTCAATGCTAACATTACACCCTCTCACTCCCTACAGGGCCACAATCCATGCAGGAACATTGCGGTGTCCCTGCAGGCACACCTACCCAGTACTAACCTGCACTCTATATGGCTTGGAACACTGGCCCCATGTGACCGTCCAACATCCCAGGCTGTGATTTACACAAACCTCTGAACGACATGTCTCCCCACTTGGCCACCATATTCAGTAATAGCCTTGTATCAGACATTGTGGCCCCTGAATGGCACACAGCAACAGTTATTACACTCCACACAGGTGGTGCCACAATGCACGAGGAGGACTATTGCCCTATACACCTGAGTGGACTGTTCTGCAAGGCTATGGGGCACATCATCATGGAAGTCATTCACAGAGACATTGGTGGGCTCCGGTCCTTTGATGGCACCCAGGTTGGACTTGTTAGGGCCAGAGCATGGCTCCTACACCTGGTGGACTCCTTTGATACAGTTACCAGGGTAGTTAATGATGGTAAGGGGGTCCACACAGCCTACATTGTCCTCTCATTGCCTTTCAGCACCGTTCTCCATTCTGGTATTGACAACATACACATCCACCTGCACATCGACCCCTATGTCTCAGGATGTTATGCAAAGTGGCTCACGAACAGGACCCACACAATGAGGATAACATACCATAGTACCTACTGTATTTCAGTTACACTTGGTATACCACAGTCCTCAGTCATAGGGCCCCTCATGTTCAGTATATGCTTCCCTGAGGTACAGGCTAGCATAGAGGGACTATCCCTGCCTAGCTTTACAGACAACTGCATACAAAACGCCATGATTGATCCACCAGTTTATACTGACTCCCTCCATAAGGGCGTCACTGTGATGGATACCTGATATCAATATCATGGCCTCAAGCTGCATGACACAAGGTGCATGAACATCCCCTTTGCATTACACCATTCACCCACTGACTATCACATAAGTGGTAGTCACCTACATACATGTCACATTGTACGTGATCGTAGTACACACGTATGTCGCACCCACTCCTTTGATAACCATATTGCCACTGTGGCGTGGATATCCTTCTACATGGCCACACTTATCTGTACTGGGTTTGTACCTGGAACATAGGCACCCATTGTACCTCTGAACTCCAGACGTATACACACATTCAAGGGTACAACACCCCATTTAGGGTGTACCTTACACAACAGCTACGGCTTTACATACCACAACATTAACACGCCATGACGTTTATTGAGCTCCGATGATTGACGTATGCGGCAGAATGACGGACACCATGTCTGTACACATTTGCATACTACATACTCAGGGGTGACCTCCACTGAACAGACAGGGCCCATGTCCACAACAATATTCATGGATATACTCCACATAAGCGACATAAGCAAAAGCCACTGTCAGCAACATGCTCAAGGATATGTGCACACATGCAATGATGAGTGGGATGTGCTTGAGGGTTACATACCCAAACCAGACACTCACCATGCTTTGGAACATGATTCCTATGTACATCATGCAGGGACACTCAGTAGCACTGTTCATGTGATACCTCACTTGGTGGATGGGATACACATATACGCCAGGGATCACTGCAGTGGCTGTACTGTGCAGAGGTGCAGGTAACACATGGCTCTGCTGTTCACAGACAGGACACTACCCTAGATAAGTGCCGCTGGTGTGAACACTGTAGTTGAGCTTACACATAGACTTGCCAGACTGCATAGTTCCCCACTATGAACCTGTGAAGCTATTACATGTCCTTTGTGCATGGTTAATTGAGTAGCTCTTCCGTTTAGATTAGCTATCATGCTATTACAGTGTCCCGTGAATACAAGCCATATGTATCCTGTTATTGTATATTGTACATGCCAATAGACGATACCTTTGTTATGCATGATATGCCTGCTATGCTGTGTAGAATATCTGACATATCTACCTACAATACTGTACATTACACATATTTTACACAGTATCCCATAGTTCAAAGCATACTTGCACAGCAGGACTACCTTAGACATGTCATTGTCGTTATATGCCCATACACATGCCTACTGTGACAGTATATCGACATATACTATCCCCTGCTATGGCACGTACTTGATGGACATACCCTACCACTGACGGTGGGTGGTATGGAATTGTTTTGTTTAAAGCCCTCATGTAGCATCCCTTGTGGTGTCTGTGATGTTTACCTTGTGGCCCACTGCAAGACACACGATTTCTACAAGCGTTACTATGCTCAGTAAAACATCAGTACATAATACCTTTTCCCACTTTATGTATTGCGGACACTTTTAATTAATACAGCACAGGCTATACATACACTAACATAATTAATACAAAACAGGCTATACATACACTTACATACTGAGTGTTCTACATACCTTGTTATCATTCCGGACTTTTGTGACTATCTCTCTTACACTGTTTAAATAGTTCTATGGCATGAGCATACAGTCTGAATGTCTGGCAAGTCATCCTTATATACGTCGATACCTGTAACATGTGGTTTCCTGCCACCAATTGGTGTTCCTGAGTGACTTATTACTTGCACATCAGCTGTGCAGCTACTCCATTCACCAATTACGTGGCAACAGTGGGGTATAATTGAATTCTCCACTTAGACGTTGCCCATTTGCCCTACCTTCAGGGAGACGGCCTGTCTTGTTGTGAGTAATTGCAACTGCTATGTATAGAGACACTGATAGTTTGGATTCATGTCCCCCGTGGATTGTGTGTGATGGCTAGAGTATGTTTATTTATTTATTTATTTTTATTTTACATTTGTTGACCGGGATAGTCCAGCTGGATACATATCCGTTTTCAGTGGAGGCCCGGGGAGAAAAGCTCCAAAGCACAGAAGTACAAGAGCACATATTCCAACAATACAATATAAGTTAGACATTTAGTACAATAATTGGAATAAAACATGTAATACTGGATAAGAACAATAAGTTCTACATGTGAGTGCACCTGTCATCCCAACCGTCTGATAAGGGACTATTGCAAACAAAACCTGTAACATCGCCGTTTGTTCCATTATACAATGGCTACGATTTCACATGGTGCCTTTAAATGTGTCTCCCACAAGGTATGTTAACGCTTCTGCAGATGTAATTGACTGACTGGATGTTTGTGCTGTAATTACAGTGTGTATTGCTATAGTTCCCTGTGTGGGGGATGTAGGTGGGTGTACGTAGCATATACAGGTTTGTGGGCTTGCATTTCTACATATTCCATATATGTGTGTGGCCTCCTTCCCTAATTAAAGAGCTATCAGTTAGTAGACTTTTGTTACGGGCATATACATTGGGCAGTTGTTAATTGGTTTCTGTATAGTATGCAGGTGAGGTTGATACATCCATACTTCTGGAATTACAGTGATATGTAAAGGAATGTTACTAAATGACAGCTGTGCCATGTATTTCTGTCCCAGATATTTACAGTCATTGCAGTTGTGTTGGTAACTGAACCTTTTTGTCATGGGTTGCCACCTTTTCAAATGGCCATTGTGGGACACTTGCGGGACACACATTGGTGTTTACAGGCCGACACATACCCACGGTCAGTACACAGGATAGCACATACTTTTATCCTCAATACATACTTATTGTTGTAGGACATTGGCTACTTATCATATTGCATGTAACATTTACGTTTCTTACATACAGGCGTAACTATTTAATGCAACTATTACATAATATATGGGACATAATAATGTCCTACAATCTCAGACAGTTGCCCTTTGTAATATTTTATGTCAGGACACAACTGCCCAAGGAAGGGCTGTCCCTCCTAATAGGACAGGTGGTAACCGTATGCCTACGGCTAGCTATAACCACACCTACCGTAATGATCTACCTCCGAGTTGGCACTGACAGACACATGATGCAGACACACACACACACACATTACAGTCACACAGAAATGCACACGGCATCCTCAACACACACATACACAGACTATGGCAATCACAAACACAGATGAACACAGTACCTACATGGACCTCAACACCGGCAGCGGTAACTAAATGTCCCTTCATATTGTGATAATATTACTCACGGTTCTAGTGTTTCGGTACTGTGTTCTTTCGGTCTTTCAGCCTGGTGGTTACGCGTGGTGGTATGTGACACATTCCATAGTTGGTGGTATCCTATTTATTTGTACCTCCAAGGTTTTATGAATGTCGTTGACCTATATATCAAGATATATCTCTCTATCACCCTTTCTATCTGTATTATATATATATGTACATATATCTATATATATATATATCTATATATATATATATATATATATATATAGAAAGGTGACAGGCAAAATACACCTTTCATTGTGTGCTTGTCGGTGTATACTGTTTCCTGGACTCCACACGTTTGTGTCTGAACCTGTCACATTACACACCTGCCGTAGGTACATCTTGGCTACCATAGTGTTAGGTGATTGTATACATGATTGCGTGTTCTACTCCTGGCAGTGGTCGTTTTACCCTTCAGAGCAGGCACTATTAGTACAGGGGTGAATAACACTGGTTTTACCTGTTCTGGACATAATTGACCGTGATCTGTGCAATATTCAGAGAAGCTTAGCCCTGTTTCACGCATATCTGTATGGTCATATTTAAACAACGCTTACTAGCACTGGGCAATGCATATTCCCGCTAACGTGCGCTAAACATGATCTGATGACCTGCAACCGACATGCATTATTCGTACCTTCGGGATTACGTTACATCTCTTGCAGGACGTGGGACCGGGAACATGAACGGCGGTCACTGCATTTACCACTTGGCCATCTGTGATTTGTACACGTGTTATGGCATTTTGTATGTGGAGTATACTATGGCTGTTACTCCATACTGCACTCACATGGGTAACTCATTTACTTTACATATGGATGAGTCCAATTAATGGTATGTCCATGTGATGTTTACTGGATGTGCTCCAGCATTGGGTATGTATATCACAGTGAGCCACACACAATAATGTGCTACACCTTCAAACGACCATTGCTGGAGCATGCTGGGGTGATGAATACCTGTCATGGGTACACCCCATGCCTTGACACAACATCCATGAGTACATTATGTGGAGCCCCTCATTAACACAGCAGGGAATCCGTGCAGAGTGTGTGGAGAACAGTGCTTACACACATGTGATCCCGCGATTGCCTCTGCTCCACTGAGCGACAGTTGGTTACTCGATGTTGTGGCGACAGCAGACACTGTTTACCTCATTTGGTGTATGGCCTCTGACAATCGGGCGTGTACCTACCGATGTACCTAGGAACCTATACACACAGCACCAACATATGCTGATAGGTGCATGTACTGTTCAGATGTTGACATTCCTTGTTCCAATAGCTGTTGTGTGTACAATGTTTGAGGGCTTCCTATGTAGGATTCACACAGTAGGCCACCTATACATTACAATTTACAGGTGGTCGTGTGTATGTGCCATCCATTTTACTGTGTGTGCAGGTGGAGAGGTGTGTCAGTCCCTAGGGGCCTACACTGTCAGAGTATGTGCTATACATTCCCTTTTTGCCAAGGCGTAGGCATATTGGGCACACCTCAGTCTGCCTACTGGGGCTGGCACAGGGTGTTTGTGGTCTGAATCCCTCTGTGCCTGTGATGGCCTTGGCAATTGCGGTGGGCTATGAGGGCCTTCACCATTTTGTCCCTGCTGCAGCTGTTTCCGCAGGATCATATTATGTAGCATGGCACATACTATGAAGATGTGGGCACACGTGCCTGGAGAGTACTGCAAGGCTCCACCAGATGTGTCCAAGCAACTGAACCGTGATTTCAGCATCCTGAACACACGCTCTATGATGATTCTGGTTTGTGCGTGTGCCTCATTATGGCGTTCTTGCATGGGTGTGTGTGTGCATTTCTGATGGGAGTCATCATCCATGGCTCCAGTGCATAGCCAGCATCCCCCACAAGGTGGCCATGTGGGTTGTCCCCCCCTGACAAATACCTGATACAGCTGTGAGGCATGCCAGATATGGGAGTCATGGTAGCTTCCAGGGCTGCCAGCACACACATCCATAATAATGCCCTGGGCATTGCACATGACCTGGCAGTTGATAGAGTGGAATCCCTTGCGCTTTATGTAGCGCCTACCATGCTCACCGGGTGGTGACTTGATATGTATGTGCGTGCAGTCTATCGCACCCAGTACCTCTGGGTAGTGTGCCACATGGTGGAAGTGACGCATATTGCTGGCCAACTCCTCCTGAGTTCGGGGGAAGTATATATTGGCATGTGGTAACATGGCATCCAGGAACTGATGTAGTACCCTGGATGCTGATCCCTGTGAGATCCCCATTATATCTCCAGTTGGCCTTTGAAAGGTACCTGTGGCTAGTATTCGCAAGCTTACACATACCTTCGTGTCCACTGGGACGGGTTCTCCTCTGTTGTTTCTGGTTCTCAGGCGTGGCCAGCAGCTCAACTATTTGCTGTAAGATGTCCCTGTCCACCCTGTAACACTCTAATATCTCCAGATCATGTAGCCCCTGGTAGGTTACCCTTGGTCTGAACACTCTTCTCCTCCTCTGGGGCCTGCGGTGGTTGTCAGCATCATCCTCCACAACACCGTCAGTCTCTAACACATGGTGATGAATCACAGCTATGGCAGCTCCCAACATGCACATTCTAAAAATTCCCCATGTGTTTACACCTATGGTTCAGTGTTTGGGAATACACAGGTGTGTGTAGGGTGCTTTCACACTTTATACTATTGTGCTGTGAACACCGATGATGTCATAGGGTGTGTATGGACGATCGTAGCTACAGGGTATTTTATGTGTTTTACTACAGGAACTACTATTGTGGTGCCTTTGGTGTTGAATTACATTTGGCTGCCATGGATTACCTCTTGCCCTTCCCTTTACATTTCTTCACGTTTCACCTACCATTTTCTGGCATGCATCCAGCAGCCTACTTTCATTTGTACTTTCCTAGACCTGGCTTATCTTGCGTAATGTGTTCTATTGCCGGTCTGCTGTAGGTTTGCTTTGCTCTGCTCTGAGAGTTCTCCTTTCTTTAAAATCCAATGCCTACCCTATCCTGTTTTGCAGGTTTCTGCGAGCAGACTTGTCAGCTGCCATCGATTGCCTGCTGTGAGTTAATAGGTGTTAATTGCTCAGTTGTACTCCAATTACCCTACAGCAGCATTTCCTTCTTTTCTTCCCCTAACCTTCCTGTTTGTGCTATGGTTCGCAGCGCGTGCATCCGCTTACCGGGTTTTGGGCATGTTTTCATCCCCGTACACATGCGCTTTCGGGCACCATATGTGCTCTCAGCTAAACAATTCTATACCTACCTCCCCACCCCTGTCCTGCAGCTTTGCTTAGCAATGGCCAGGCCAAATTTGCATTGCTCCAATGTGCTTACAGCTACGGTGGCACACCCCACTGCTGATGTCATGTATACCTCTGAGCCACTCCTCAGTGTTATAGAGCTGTGCCATATGGTACATCTTTAATCTGGCGGGACGTTTGTGATTCAGTATTACCTGCCTCATTTGCGTGGTATTGAGTACTAATTCATAGTTACCGTGCCGAACACTGTCACAGACCCTTAGCAACCCTTGCAGCTTGGTTGTGGTGTACCATGCATACCATTGCATATTATGGTGAAATCCTGATTTGTATTACATTGCGATTTTATGACATTTGTATATATTTTCTTTGTGTTCCAGTTTGCGCACACATGCCCTGCGGTTGTACTTTGTGTTACTGTGGACATGACATTAAATGTTGTTTTTTAGGTGTTGTGCATCTTTTCTTATGCCATTGGCTGTGTATTTAGCCATTGGCATATCTTAACTTTGTAATACATGAGTCTGTCTGCTTACATAGCTCCGATGTTCTGTTTGGGAAAATGTAAACCGTGTTTTTTGGGTTACATTTCCATGGGCTTACGCTACGCCTGCACCACTTCATGAATCGCTATGTACCTTCATTTGCATGGTGCGGCACTGCGCATGGGGTGATTAGCATACCTAAGCCAAGGGCTGCGCAGTTCTGGCGTACGCCGGTAGTGCACGTGGAATTGGATCGTACCCGAATCGCTTGACAGCGATATTTGGCATTATACCGCCTACGCTACGCCTGCGCCTGGCGCAAGCTTCATGAATCCCGGGGAATATCTCTCTATTTGCAATAGACAGAGGTCAAATATTAATGCAGTTGAGTTTGCCATTGTATAAGCTTTAAGAAGAAATCTTGCAAAACCTTGTACATACAATAATTTTGGAATTATTGATGCAAATATGAACAAGCAATATTTAATGCCTAGAAGCATCAGTATGAGTTATCTGCAGATGCACCTGGAGGCATCACTTGGAATTAATGAGTTAAGCTACATTTTACTTGCCTATCTGTAATTATTACTAAACTCAAAAACACCCCAATCTGATATATTTTCCTGTAGCAATTATGTTATAAATGCAATAACTGTAACTGTGTTATTTCTCTGTTCAATAATTAGCCAACTTATATGAATTTTTCTCTTGTTTATTTGTGCTAAAATGTTAGTATAAGAAATATTTAAAAATGTTTAAAAAGCATGTAAATAAGCTCATGTATAGATGTTTTATACTGCAGTTATGCATGTACATCACGTGTAACTTAAATGTGGAGCTTTCCTCCATGGGCCTCTGCTGAAAAATGGGCTTTGCCCAGTCAGACTTTTCCCAGTCATCAAAGACAAATAAATAAATGAAAAAGGAGTTGCCTTCTCTAGATTATCCTTAGGTAAACAAAAGCAATGACTAGTCCCATAAATTTCAATCCCTAAAAATGTTATTGTCCTTGTAGATCCTTTGGTGTACATGCTTCTTAATGCCTCCATTGACAGAGAACCTTAAGAATAAGATAAATGTTGCATAATGGGAAACTCCTTTTCGTTTTTCTTGGGAACTAGGCCATGGGTTAAAACAACAAAAGACAAAAATGGTGGGTACTGAAATAGACCAATAATCTTACCTTTCTCTGACCTCATTTAGCTATAATGAATTGATAATGTATTCTTTGCCATTTGCTGATTTTAAATGGACTGCTCTTCTGGCTTGCTCTGGACTTGATTAAAAAAATTAACCAATTTACCAGCTCTGAGATAAATGCTTTCTTAGATTATCTTTCAACACCATCTCCAAGACCTTAACCTTAACAGGGGAGTGATTCCAAGATGGCTCATTTGAATCTGTGAAAGGAGAAAGACTTATTGGAACTCCAAAAGGAGTTCCAGCTCCTATTTAGTGGTGTCTCAAAATAATTACTTACTATAAGCATCACAAGACTGACTGTAGTGCTGCCTTTGCCTTGCATAAACCAGCAATTAACAGACATATGCCTATCTGCAAACATATTGTGGATATGTGGAAAATTGCAAGCTGGCTAACCACAGCTGCCTGAATTAAAAACCCAGCAGGAGTTGTCTTTGAAACCAAATGAGTCTTTGACTTGCTCCAGATTGGGAATGTGTTTTTTTAAGTCAAGACAGTGAGCTATGTACCTCTGTGCCTCACTTCTAAAGCTGCTTGGGATGTCTGATTATGCATTTTCAGGAATTTAAACAATGTCTGATTAACAACATAGGTTGAACCCGTGGTTATTTCTACATTTGCCTTATTCTGACCAAAGGGGTTGAGAGTTAAATACAATTAATACCACTGAACCAGCACAAAGTATGTATTGATCTTAGGGACACTGAATTGAAACCATAGCTGATGAACTGATCGGTGCTATGTGTGTGAAGAATTACCCCCCTAATATGATTGATGCTGCAGTAAAAGACAAAAAAAAAGAATGAAAGAGATAGTAAACACCAAGGGAATGTGCGATGAATGAGTCGGTAAGGCCTTAAAATGTCTGAAACAATGCTTGCCAGAAGGTGTTCAATTGTTAATAAGGTATACACACACACATATATATTTTTGTGTCTTTCAGCTTTTCCCGGTTAGGGGTCGCCACAGCGGAACTCCGGTCCGCTATTGATTGGCAGTAGATTTTTATGTACTGGCTTGCCGGGCCTAACGCACAACCTTCAACGAAGGAACGCCAATTCATGCATATCGCCACACAGAAGATACTCTAACTGAGAATCGAACGGGCAACATCTAACTTTGAGGCGACAACGCTACCACAGCACCACCACCGCAGTACACACACACACACACACACACATATATATATATATATATATATATATATATATATATATATATATATATATGTATATGCACATATATATATATATATATATATATATATATATATATATATATATATATATATATATATATATATATACACACACACACATGGGTTCACTTTCAAATTTCAAAAATCCAAAACTTTGAAACTCTGAATACAAAGCCTACAGGATCAAAGTTTTGGAATCTCGGAACCTGTCAGTGAAGATTGACGTACAGTGCGGAAAGGGAACTTCACCATTCTCTTCACTGTAGTGTGATCTGTGTTGGTATATTTAAGTAGCAGGAAGTGGGGGGGGTCCAGGGAGGCTTGACCTTTCTGCAAAAACCTGAGTTCTGAACTTTTATTGTTTTGGTTTGTTTCGTTTTTTTCAAGTTTTGAGATTCTAAAACTTCGATCCTCTGGGGTGGACCCATATATATATATATGTATATATATATATATATATATATATATTTATATATATATATATATATATATATATATATATATATATATATATATATATATATATATATATATATATATATATATATATATATATATATATATATATATATATATATATATATATATATATATATATATATATATATATATATACACTTAATATAGATACACACACACACACACACACACACACACACACACACACACACACACACACACACACACACACACACACACACACACACACACAGAATAAAGAGAGATAACTAGATAAATAAATGGATAGGTAGATATTTTAAAAGACATTTGTGTAAGTTGCTGTTTAACTGTGACCCTTCAGTTATTGCTCATGTACAGCCAGTTTCTTTTGATATTTCTATGCACAGCATCTGTATATTTTGAGCATCTGTGTCTATAAACTCAGTCTGAAAGGCTTGGTAAATGTTCTATAATCCTTACAATAGACCTTAAAGATGAGTAAGTGTAGAACTCAAGGCATAATATGTTTTAAAAAAGTAGCGAATTGAAGTAGAGTGAAAATGAGTGGTAGAAAATAACATTAACTTTTATCACATCCTTTTATCAGAATGCAAAACATGGCAGAGAGAACACTGTATGCTTTTATTGTCAATACTTTAATAAATCAGAACTTGCTGTGTTACAGATGTCCTGTATTGATTCTGGGGAAAGAGGAAAGGTGAGATTTATGACATCAGAGTTAGTATTTAAAGAGACTGGGTGTTTCAGATTTGAGATACCTCATTAAGGCTGTATGTTGATATTTTAATACTGATTGTTTCAGTGTACAGCTAAATGTTGTCATGGAAAAACCTCTCAGCTACAAAAACAGCCAACCAATATTTTGCTCTGCAGCCATTTATTGCACTCAACATATATCTATTAACAGAATATTGTACTATTCCACTAACAAGTAATAACTTTGACCATGAACCTTCTAGTGGAAAATATTAAATATGAAGATAAACTAAAGCAAAGCCAGTTGGTGTACACCCCACCTGTTCTGGCCAACTTTTTGCCCAACCGGGGACATATACAATCTCTGGGATTCATAAAGCACAGTGCAAGGACGGTGTTAGCCTTGCGCCGACTGTGCGGCGTAGAGATGGCGCAGCAACACCACATGCATATTAATGAAGGCACGCTGCCGCACCATCCACATCCACAGGAAATGTGTGCGAGTGCAGGGGGCATGTTTAAGTGCTGCACGGAGGCGTGAATATGTCCGCTACAGTCGTGCAACCTAAAATGCTGACTAGTACAGTCTGCCTCTAATAGTAATCAATCCTGTCAGTATCCGTGGATACTGAAATGTATGCAAAGCATACAAGAGAGTTCCGCAAACACCAAAATAAAATCACAGGAGTAAACACACAAGCACGTGGCTGAATGTTGAGCCCCGTCCCTAGAACTATTACATTTAAAACCCAGTGTCCATATTTCATTGCTGTGTTGATTTTTATACCAAGTGGAAGCAAAACACAGCGTGTTTGTGCACCACTGCCCTTTGCTAAGCCTAGCCCAATGATTAAAGCATTGGTTTAATATCTGCCCATTCGCGGTCTGAGTTGTCCTTGCCTGGTCAGCCCAAAAATGAATGGGTATAAACTGGGTCAACCTACCATGTCATGAAAGATAAGCATTTGCATGTACCTATGTGCATGAAGTACAGCATGTGGAAGACCAAATATGCCAGGGTTGGCCTCACAGCCATAATGGTACCAGAGATATGTAGAGTAGGCAATGTGTACTGCTGTCTGTGCCATGGACTAACAACCAGAGAAGGGATGGATGGTGTGTATGTCGATTTTGGGGGGAGTGATGGGTAATGTAATAATCTGCCAAGGGGAGACTGGGTCAGATGTACAATAGGTGAAATGGAGGTGTACGAGGGAGCAGTGGGAGAATCCAAAAAAAGAAGCTAAAGAACATACATTCACATCCCCAATACACCCTGTCAGGTCATATTGCAGAACACAATTCCACAAACATATGAACATTAAAATGTATGATACACATGTACAGAAATGGTAACGGCTCACACCACATAATGGTTTGGCCTGAACTGAGCCATCCAACTCCTACATACCTGAATACATAATTGAATACCCATCATCTCCTCCACAACACACCACCCCCCCTTGCTGAACGTCCACCAAAACCACCCATACTTAGGCTGCTAGCTTGGGCCAACCATATCTGCACATAGTGCCCCCTACACACATCTAGTAGGCAGTCTTACCCTAAGCAGTCTCAGGCCTGCAAACTAGGTATCCCATGCATGTATAACCCTCCCTCATTTCATATAACCAAAAGAATTTGGGTCATTGGCGTCCACAATTTTTGGACATTCCTCATGGGATAAGTGTCTGTTCTCAAGATTAGACTTGGTGGCACAACATGATTTCCACACCCGTTGACATCCAGACACAAGTTGGATTTGCAGTACTTGTCCACAACCCTGCTCAGTCTCCACCCAGTCCTGCAGACCCTACGACCCGGGATTAAACACCTGACCATGACGCATGTCTTCTCATCTGCATTATCAGGAATATATATACCTTTCACATGTTCCCAAGAAGCTTCCCCATAGCCAACTTCCAAATAGTACACGTCCACAAATTGTATAGCCTGTCCAGGTTCCACTTCATAATAATGCACACAACCCCTGTATACAAACAGTACAGGTTCCTCCCGGATGTGGGTGTTCATATACATGGCCATGTATAACCCCAGATATGTAGTCATATATATCTATAAATATGTACACTTATATTCGCATAGCTACACATCACACATACATGCATATAAGTAGTTGTCAAGTATGTGTCCTGTTCATAAATATGTATACTTGTAAATGCATACATATGTTTCTCAGAAACATATGAACATTAACATGTACTATACATATGTACACCAACCGTCACATTTATTGCCAGTAGTGTGGAATGCCTGTAGTAAAGTCATATATCCTAACCACCATCTATGCATCACGGATGGTTTAGTGGTCAAACCAGTGACTATGGTGTTTCTGTTCCTGGGTCCAAGCCATGCATGGGCTGCTAATTTTATATGATGCCCAGAATAAAGGCCGTCAGATATAGGGTGATTAAGGCACTTTCAAGCAGGCATAAGCGGGTATGAGTGGTGGTAAGTGGCAGTCATTAAACAGTATGGGAAACCATAACGACAATTGAATAAGTGAATTGGATCAACAAATGATGAAAACCAGTGGACAGCACTTCCAAAACGCCAGACTGCTGCCACTCACAGTATTAAGTCAGCCCAAGATGGAAAATGACTGCACCACTTAGTAAAAACAAGTATCTTTATTAACTGAAACAGTTAAGCGCTTTCACTCGCGTAGCGAGCTTCATCAGACCTGATGAAGCTCGCTACGCGAGTGAAAGCGCTTAACTGTTTCAGTTAATAAAGACACTTGTTTTTACTAAGTGGTGCGGTCATTTTCCATCTTGGGCTGACTTAATACTGTGAGTGGCAGCAGTCTGGTGTTTTGGAAGTGCTGTCCACTGGTTTTCGTCAACAGTATGGGAAATGTAAATAAGTATGTAGGTGTATATGCATGTACAGACAGATATATATATATATATATATATATATATATATATATCCATGAAGAACAAACAAGGTCACAATAAAGCATTCATAACAAATGCGAAGGAAAACAACAGCTGAACCCCCATATTATTTAGTACTGTCATATCAAGCTGGCCAGAGGTGAGCAAACCTCCTGCATCTCCAACCACAGGTAGGATGCTAATAGTGGAACTATCTTTGCCCACGTGCTAAGTCTGACTTTCGTACAGGTACAGGTACAGGTACAGGTACAGGTACAGGTACAGGTACAGGTACAGGTACAGGTACAGGTACAGGTACAGGTACAGTCTCCAGTCAGATGAACACCCTAACCATTATAGGAATGTATATTCCAGACTATAAGCTTGGGACGTCTGAATATACTTGGAGTGAGCCAACATACGGGACATGTCTACAGCAGTAGGGTGTGGTGCATGTGTAGTGTTTTGGTTATTTTCCAACTGGAGAATGGATGACTGCTGTACTAGTGAAGTGTTGCGGCGTGTGTTCGGGTAACTATGAACCATGGGTATACATGCAAATTAAGCAGCACAGCAATAGTGTAGTGGTTAGAGCATCTGCCTAATGAGCAGATGTTGCCAGTTTGACTGCAGCACACATCATTTATGATGCGGAATCTGTATACGAGCATATTCTGACATTTTTATGCTGTATAATGATATAATACCATTGAAATGTGAACTGGAGTGACGTATCACAGTAAGAATGGAGACGGTGTTTGTGTGACAGGAAGTGGCAGTTAAGCATGGCGAAATGAAAAACTGCTGCTGAAATGTGTTGCACTCACCCTTTGTCCAACGGCCCTTGTTCTGCCCAGCAAAACAATAAACTGCCTCGGCAAGGCTCAATGCCAGGACCCTACACACCACAACCAATGTGATTTACCACTAGGCCATGGCAGTTATACTTAACTCTGATGTTATCACAAACATAGCAGACAGCACAGTCATTGAACAGTATGATCAAAGAAAATAATCATGTAGATGTATATGCATGCGTATGTACAGATATATATATATATATATATATATATATATATATATATATATATATATTTGTAAAGAACAAACATGGTCACAATAAAGCATTCATAACAAATGCAAAGGAAAACAACAGCAGAACTCCCGTATTATTTAGTAGTGTTATAGCTAGCTGGCCAGAGGTGAGCAAACCCCCTGCACGTTCAACCACAGGTAGGATGCTAACAGTGGGACTAACTTTGTCCACATGCTAAGTCTGACTTTCAAACAGGTACAGGGCAGTCCCAGTTCCCAATCGGACAAACCAAAAACAAGAAGGCTATTTGAACACCCTGACCATTATATGAACGTATGTTCCAGGACTATAAGCTTGGGACGTCTGAATATACTTGGAGTGAGTCAACATGCGGGATGAGTCTAGAGTGGTAGGGAGTGGTGCATGTGTAGTGGTGTGGTTTTTCCAACTGGAGAATGGATGACTGCTGTGTTAGTGAAGTGTTGAGTTGTGTGTTCAGGTAACTATGAACCATGGGTATACATCAAAATGAAGCAGCACACCAATAGTGTAGTGGTTGGAGCATCCGCCTAACGAACAGGCATTCACGGTTCAAGTTCAACTATAGCACATATCATTTTCCATGTGGAATGAATGTCGTTCTGCTGTAAAACTGACATAATAACATGTAAATGTGAACTTGAGTATCGCATGGGACTTTTATCCAAATCCATTCAATCAAAGTGGTACTGTCATAATGAATAAGGCACAAGTAAGCACAAATAAGCATCAGTAAACATATATAACCAACAGTAAGCAAATCTGAGTGTGCTTGTGCGGGTGTAAGCAGTGCCCAACACAGGAAATGCATATAAGTATGTACAGATGTAATATATATATATATATATATATATATATATATATATATATATATATATATATATATATATATATATATATATATATATATATACATATATATATATATAAATATATATATATATATATATGCACACACACACACACACACACACACACACACACACACACACATATATATATATGTATATATATCTATCTATATATATATATATATATATATATATATATATATATATAAAACCACAGAAGAAGGCAGGTGCCCCAACGTTCACTAGTAATCACAAAAAAAGCACCAGAATCCAGGAAAAGTGACATGAACAGTTTAATTCACTAACGCTGAAACTTCACAACACGTTTTCATCCTTGACTTCATCCGATACCAACACTCTTGGTGCACTCATCTTAAATACATTAACTAATTAATGGTAGCCAACGACGAACAAATTGATTAATTTGAGTTAGTTAAAAGCACATACACATATATATATATACACACACAGATTATACTTCCTAAAACCACCATAAAATTCATACCCTATAATAAACCACATATACAAAACTTGAATGCTTGTGAATATAAATTTAAATATATAAAAATGAACCTTAAATAAAACTATGACATTATGTTCTAAAAAAAATTTTTGTAATGACAATATTTGTTAAAATAATATAAAAATCCTATAATTTAGCAGATCTCAATTTTAAAACTGGCTTGGGTGAAATCATGTCATTGAGACCTGGTTTTCTATTTGCTTCTAAAACAATTTTTGTAATGACAATATTTGTTAAAATAATATAAAAATCCTATAATTTAGCAGATCTCAATTTTAAAACTGGCTTGGGTGAAATCATGTCATTGAGACCTGGTTTTCTATTTGCTTCTAAAACAATTTGCCAAAATAGTTCTCTGTATTCCACCAGTGTTTCCCAATTCCCCCCTCTAGGGTCAACCGGCACACATTCTAACACAAAAAATCTAAATGTAGCTAGTTTACATGTAATGGTATGCTTGTATAATGCATTGTTTTCTTTTTTGGTCCTGATGTCATATAAATGTACATAGATTCTTTGCTTTAACATTTTCTCACTCTTCCCTATATAAAATGAATCACACTTTGTACAGGTAGCTAAATATATTATACCCTTGGTGTTACAGTTAACATATGTTCCTAGAGTTAATGTCTTTTGTCTAATAGGTAAGTCTAATGTTTGTCCAACATTAAGATGTTTACAATAACTGCAACTTCCACATTTAAATAAACCTACTTTTTTCCTAGTAGCTTTCCCAAACAATTTTTCAGTTGTACCTCTCTCCAAAATATTCTTGTTAGTACACCTCCTATAGGTGAATTTCAGTTCCTTATCAAAAATACAGTGTAAGTCAGATAGTCTAGCAAAGTTGTTCCATTCCCTATTAACAATTCTTTTTACCAGTCCTGACTGACCATCATAGGTTGTTGTGATACCAGATTCAAAATCCACGCCATTATTTAGGTTGTTTGAATCTTGTCTATCAAATACTCCTCTTATACCTAAAATAGGTGCAAATTTTCCTCCTCTTTCCCTAGTAACTTCACTGCATATTTGATCAAAAAATTCACTCGGGTAACCCCTATTTAAAAATAACCTTTTTAAAAATCCACATTCATTAAAATAAGTAGTGTCTTCAGAGGTCATTCTACTAAGACGAACTAATTGACCTTTAACTACACTTCTCTTCTGGTGGGGTGGATGTGAACTAGTAAAATGTAAGTATGAGTTTGAAAAAGTCTCCTTTCTAAAAATCCTTGAACTGAAACCATCCTTAGTTTTAGTAATATTAACATCTAAATAATTCAACATTTGGGTATCATATTTGTATGTGAATTTTAAAAAATCAGTAGTGTTATTTACGAATTCTAAAAACAAATTAAAATCATCATTATTGCCTTTCCATAAAAAACATAAGTCATCTAAAAACCTACAATAGAATGTCCAAAATCTACTAAAAACCGAAGTTAATATAAAGGTGTTTTCCCAGTATGACATAATAATATTGGCATAAGTAGGAGCACAATGTGCCCCCATAGCAACCCCCTTACATTGTTTGAAGTATTCACCTTCAAAAAATATATAATTATTTTTTAATACCACCTCCATTAATACCAAAATTGTTCTGAACTCATTATGAGTAATTCCTGAAAATCCTATTAACATTTCTTTGAACCATTCTAGGCCTATATCATGGGGAATACTAGTGAACAAATCAACCACATCCAGAGTAACAAAAATCAAACCTTCAGAAAATAAAGATCTGTCCAATTTTCTAAGAAGATCCCAGGAATCCTGAAGTATGTGGGTGTTATTCTTAAGTACTTTCTTTACCTTACAATCTATGTATTTTGCTAGAGGGGCTGTGATAGAACCTTCTGCAGAAACTATTGGTCTCAAAGGTGGGTCATCTATATCTTTGTGTACTTTCGGTATACCAAAAATAGAAGGAACCTTCAGTTTTTCAACATATAAAAATTTGTGTGTCTCTAAATCTATTAGTCCTTCTGTTAGTAAATCATTCACCATCATATGCATTTTGTTGTATGCCACGTTTATTTCATTGATAGATACTCTAGTGTATTTAGTAGAGTCACTTAAAATCTCCTGCATTTTACCTTCATATATAATGTGGTCCATAAGTACCACCCCCCACCTTTGTCAGGTTTCATAACCCTTAAATTTTTGTTGTTGCTAATTAATTTAAGGGTTTCGTGCTCAACCTGAGTTAAGTTGGATTGCATATTATATGTCTTGAGTGACTTCCTTAGTTCGTTTTCTAATACTACTTCAAAATTCTTTAGTTGTGGGTGCAATGGCGGCTTAAACATACTTTTACGAACTAGTTTACCCTCACTAAGTGTTTTTTTGTTACCATTAAAAAGTATTTCAAAGTTTTTCTTTCTAATAAATAACTTAATGTCAATTAAAAGCTTAAAAATATTGGTTCTCTGTTTGGGTATGAAACCAAAGCCTTTAGAAAACAAGTCAAAAAAGGTTTTATTCACAGTGGTGCTAGAATAGTTAAAAATGTTAAAATAATTGAATGTCCATTTATGCCCATCATTGCAAATATTTAATTCTTCCACCCCATGTGATTCCTTGCTCGGGGCCCCCATTCCCTCACTTGGTAGTTTTTTGAGCTATAATCAATAGGTTCTTTGTACATCAGTCTCTCGGACCTTCTGAGTGGAGGAAAATCTAAAGGCTCTCCTTCATTGTCATCAAATACAGCTGTATCATTTTCACCAACACTATAGGTAAACACCCTCTTTCCAAACTGTCTGGGCTTAGGGTAATAGTGTTTTGTTTTTATACTCATTCACATCCCTTTCTGTTTTCCCTAGTTTTCTATTTTGCACATCCAAACATTTACTTTCTATATCCTTAAGCAATTTGTAATATTTATTCTTATGTTCTTCCACAGTAAAAAGTAAATCATGCGTAATATCTTTGTTAAGACGCTCAACATGGCTAAACCTTTTCTCTTTCTCACATTCATTATTAGATATTATAGCCCTCATAATCTCAAAACCACAGTTGTCAAATGCTGTAATCAATTGCTGGTGAAAAGCAGTACCATCAAATACATTATTCGGTTATTAACAAACCCTAAGATCCTTTGGTACAATTTTAAGTTCTAAACAATGTTTTAAGTATGCGTTGTCCATTTCTAGCATTTTGTATTTATGTAAAGAAAAATCCAATTCATCTATATATATATATATATATATATATATATGTATGAAGAATGAATGTCATAACAATAAAGCATAGAAAAGGAATGAAAGGGGAATCAACAGCAACTATAGTATTATATAGTGCTGTCAGTGTATGTCATACCAAGCTGGCCAGGAGTTAGCAAAGCACTGCTACTCACACCACAGGCAGGGTTTTACCAGTGGGAGTAACATTGTTGATCTGCTATGTCTCCTTTACAAACAATCAGATGGTAGTCCCCAGTGGGGCTACCAAAAATTGACAGCTTATTTGGATCACCATCCATTACACAAGCAAGGGCAAGTATGTTCAAGGACTAAATGGTGGGAGAACATGATAATACATGTGTTGAGACAACATATGTGTAGGGCCCCTAATGCTGGGGGGAGGGCAATGTGTGGAAGTGTGTCATGGCCATGAAAGCAACTGGATAATGGATGAATTGCGTGTATGTCGATCTCGGGTGAGGTCAAGGAACCATGGGTATGTGATTATGGATCCAGGGGTGTCATGGTTGGATGGCCTGGTTCTAAATGGACCGCCTCATGGAGGCCAGCGAGTTAGTTATAAGTATGTATGCATACACACATGCATACATCTATATGTAGAAGTACATTCCCTGTAACATGTCCATTCCATTTCCAGACATAAACACATGAATGTGCTTTTACAAACCTTAACAGTAGATAGAATAATAGGTAGTGCATAAGAGGGAAGGGCTGAAATTGCTAAAACGCAGAAGTGTGTACAATGTCTGAAGTCAGTGCTGTGCTAAATAATTCAAATGTGGGGAATGTCTCTCACAGGGAATTATCCCTGTTATCTGCCTGCAATGGCAACGCCAAATACTAAACCGGTCTAATTGTAAAAGAATCACACCGAACAAGTACATAATTAGTTCTCATGTGTTATGTGTACGTTACCATATAGTCAAACTAATTAATTCATTGTAGTATCATGTTAACGGGAGTAAGTATGTTAAGAAGTAAGAGTTTAATCTTGACATAAAGACAAGTGTGTCCTATGTAGGATAACGCAAAAATTGTGAATAATATCCTATTGGTCACTCATGTTACCAATGTTTGTGGACTAAATGTTAGGGATTCCTGAGGATACGTGTAGTGAGTCAACCGATGGGATGGGTCTTCAGGGGTAGGGTGCGGCCAATGTGTACTGGTGTGGATACATTGCAAATCCAACTGGAGAATGGATGACTGCAGTGCTAGTGAAGTGTTAGGGTGGGTGTTTGGGGAACTAGGAGAAATGGGTATATGGGTATATATGCAACTGAAGCAGCACAGAAACAGTGTATTGGTCAGAGCAATCGCCTAATGAGCAGGCATTCACGGTCCGAGTCCCACACTAGCACATATCATTTTCCATGTGGAATGTGTATATAAACATATTTATACATCGTATTGCTGTACAACCTACATAAGAACCATGTACATGTTCATAGGTTCATAGGTTCATAGGTTCATACTAGGCTATCTGCCCGAGGGCATTTACAAGCCTAGCCCATCATTTTGTGGCTTACGCCACCCCTTTAGTATGGGGAACTATACCCATTATTTTGCTGTGCCTCTGTCGAGCAGTGACACTGAGGTAATCCCTGGGGTATATCTGCGATCTCCCATCCATTGGTCAAGATTTCTCTTGAACAAGGCCAGCGAGGTGCTCTGCCTCACATGTACCGGGATTTTGTTCCACAGCATAGGGAGACTTTGGGTGATGAATCTATCCCTCCAGCACGTCCTATTAATAGCCGTGTCGAGGTTTAAGTCTCCCGCCCTTGTGGCTCTGATGGATTTAGATTTTTTGAGGTGAAGCATATTCATCAAATCTGGGTTTGACATGGCCTTGTATGTTAGGCAAAGGTCACCTCTGAGCAAGCGTGGCGACTGAATAGAGCTGGAGTTCTTTCAGTCGGGCAGCATAGGACAGATTTTGAGACCCTTTATCCTTTTGGTGAGGAACTTTGTGGCCTCTCCAGCTGCTGCAAGTGTCGGGTCAGATACATCCCGAATGGGGCATTGTACTCAATCATTGGTCTGATGAGTGATGAGTAAAGGGAGACTATGACCTCCCTTGATCTAGATGAGAATCCCTTCATGATAAGGTGGGCAATGTAGAAGGTCTTCCTAACTACTTTAGCTACATGGGTGTCGAATGACAGACTACTATCAACCTGGGTCCCCAGGTCCCTGATAACTTCTTCTGTGCTCAGTGGATTGCCACGTATTTGGTAGCTAGGGGTAACCTTGTTTTTCCCAAAGGGTATGACTATGCATTTTTTGGCATTTAACTTCAGTCCGTGGCTCTGGCACCAGTTATCCGTTTCTGTGAGACCCTTCTGAAGGATATCTGTGTCAGATGTGTTTTCTACTATGGCGCCCAGTTTGCAGTCATCTGCAAACTTTGTCAGCCATAA
Source organism: Protopterus annectens (assembly GCF_019279795.1). Taxonomy (NCBI): domain Eukaryota; kingdom Metazoa; phylum Chordata; order Ceratodontiformes; family Protopteridae; genus Protopterus; species Protopterus annectens. The sequence goes on along the minus strand of NC_056735.1, from coordinate 440,226,279 downwards.
CCCTCCTGTGTTTGCTTGTACTTTGGAAAAGTAGATGCCAAACAAGAGTGGGCCCAGGACTGAGCCCTGTGGGACACCACTTGTGACAGGTTTTGAGTCTGACATGGCGCCAGCAACTCTGACCCCGTGGGTTCTGTCACTCAGCCAGTTTGCAACCCATCTTGTGATGTATGGGTTAACATTTAAGCTGATGAGTTTTTCAATGATACCCAAGTGGGGTATTGTATCGAAGGCCTTAGCCAGATCGAGGTAGGCTGTATGGACTGCCTTTCCCTCGTCAATGGCTTTGGTGACTGTTTCGAAGTCAACCAAGTTTAAGGGCATGATCTGCCTTTGACAAAGCCAAACTGGGTTGGATCCAAAGTCTGCAAATTCCTATGTCTTTATTTATGAGGTCCATTATGATCCTCTCCATGGCTTTGCAGATAAGGCTTGTCAAGCTAATGGGCCGGTAATTTCCAGGGTCGGTGGAGGCACCGCCTTTGTGAAGTGGGACCACAGTTGCAGTGCGCCACTCCCTGGGTACGTATCCCGAGGTAAGACTTAGATTAAACAGCTGTCCTAGCTGTGGGTTTAATTCCTCATTGAGTTCGTGGAGCACACAGCCGGGGACACCATCAGGTCCCATGGATGCTGTGTTTTTTGCTTTGGAGAGAGCAGTTTTCACTTGGGCACTGGAGATGTTTGGGGGGCTGCAATCGTTTGGTATAGATATCTCTCCTTTTGGCGGGCAGAAGTTTGCACTGAACCTGTCAGCCAGTATGTTGGCAATGTCTGTAGGATCAGTAATCTTCACATCATTTTGAACTAGTTCTGAGCATATCTGGGAGTTTCCTCCTAGGTTTCTAACATAGCTAAAGAAGGCCTTATGATTGTCTTTTGAGTCTTTAGCTATTTTTCTCTCGAAATTTGCTTTGGATGATTTTATGAGAGCTCTTAGTTTTTTACTTATAGTGATCAAGGGTGTCTTACCTTTTAAGGATTTTGCTCTATCTTGTAGTAGCTTCCTCCTTTTATTGTAGAGTTTGTTTATGGCTGGGGTCCACCAGACTGGACGCTTGCCTTTGGTACTAAGAGTCTTTGTTTTGTTTGGGATTGCCTTATCCATGCAGTCCTGCAGGTGCTGGTAGAAGGTGTTTGTAAGTGATTCAGCGGCTTGAGTACTGTTTTCCGCCGGCTCGGGGCCTTAAAGGAGACCACACTAGTCTTTAGAAGTGTGAAGTCGGCTTTTGAGAAGTTCTTTACTGTGGTCTTTCTCATTTCAGGTGGCGGTGGGATGAGGACCTCCAGCGAGATTAGTTTGTGATCTGATCTCACCAGTGAGGGGTATACTTCCGGTGTTGAACATTGTGCTCCCATGTTCGTGATGATGAGATCAAGTATGTTATCTCCTCTTGTAGGGATGGTGACTAGTTGTTCCATGGCATTTGAGTTTATGAATTCCAGGAACTTTTGGGCTAGGGTGTTTGGGCTTGAGTAGTGTTCCCAGTCTATATTAGGGTAATTGAAGTCACCTAGTATGATGGTGTTTGGTGATACATTTATCCCCTCTAGTGTTTTCAGGAAGGCCATGTGAGGTTCCTGAGTTTGTGAGGGTGGCCTGTAACATGCTACAATTTGCAGAGCAGTCTTGCCTATGGTTAATTGCACCTGGATGGTCTCCGATGCATCGTGCGTTGCCACCAGTCTTGAGGTGTGGGTGTCCTTGATGAATATGGATACCCCCCCCTCCTTTCTTGGTTTTGTCCAGATTTTGGGGCCGGAACGCATGATATGAGGTAAAACCTGATAGCGCTGGGGTGCTCTCAGGAGCCTTGAACCAGGTTTCTGTCACAGCACAGACATCGATGTTCTCCATACTGAGAAGGGCCTCGAGTGTGTGCATTTTGAGATTGAGACTTCTGGCATTGAGCAGAATTACCCTTAGTTTTTTTCCTTTTTTGTGTTCTAGGGTGGTAGGTTTAGAATTTGAGCCTTGCCTAAAAAAGGCACTATGGGGGTGGCAAGAGCCTTTGCCAATATCCGGAATCCCAGGGGTGACAGGTGCAAGCCGTCCCTTGCGAAGCAGCGTGGCTTGTCCAGCATGTCATCCCAGGCAGACAGATACTGGATCCCCTTTGAATGACACCAGTGTCTGGTGAACTGGAGTACTGCATGAAATGTTTAATTAATGTCATTCAATCTCAGTGTTAGTGACATAATGAATAAATTACTATTAAGCAGGTGTAAGCACAAATATGCAGTAGTAAACATATATAAGCACCAGTAAGCATGTTTAAGTGCGTTTGCACAGGGGGTACTTTTCCGTTAACGGGGCAACACTGTTAATGTGGTTGCTGACCTCCGAATGCAGTGTCAAACCATGTATTTGTGTTAGTCTTAACATGTGTGTGTAAAATGTAGAAGTTACAGTTGTTTTCATTTTATTTTTACATTTTATCCATTTAACTGATTTACACACAACTGTTAACATTAACATCCAAACAACATGGCTTGAGGGAGTCGGAGCTGAGCACCCACATTGAAAGTGTTTGCCCGAAAGCAGAATAGTGCAAAAACAAAGACAAAGGCCTAATATTACAGAAGTCTATCCATTATAGGGAAAGCAGGCATTGTAGAAAACATTTTCATTGTCAAATACCCATCCTTAACATCTCTAATTATACTTACTCAGCTTCTTTAAGCTGCAAGGATGTGATTATAATCAGTAAACAGTGATTGTTTATTTTTTAAGAGTGTCAGGCATGGATTTAGGAAGGCATCGCTGAGCCCGGAAATTACTGTGTTTACGATGTATACATCTGTTGCTATTGTACAAGGCTTTTACATAATTAATCCAAGTTGAAGCTCAATCTTAACAACTTGTGTCTTGTAAGCCCTTCACGGCAAACATATACATAGCAATTTCACTGCTTTTTAATCATCATTTTACATGCCCCACAGAGGATTGAAAACTGTCTGACTACAAATGGTCAGCATGACTATGTCGTTGTAAACTGTAAGCACAGGCAGTTACTTCATGTTAGGCATTTCATGCAGTGTACATATCACCATGTCATGCCTAATTAACAGAAGAAAGGAATGTCATGTTATTTGCAAGTATTTCCTTATTACTGATTTCCTGTCTGTGTGACTTACCGGGGCAACACTTTAAAGCAATCGGTCTGCTGTAATGCTGTACCTTAACACGTCTGTCAGGTAGACGTGTAAAATTAGACTAGTTACTTGGTTAAACATTTAATTATTAACACAAGCATTTTATACCGACATGTGCTCAACAGGCATGTTAATGAGCTGCATTACACCTGAATGATTGCATTAATAGTGTTGCCCCGATAACGGAAATGTACCCATTCAACAGTGTAGGACATGTATTCAATTACGTAGATGTATGTGTGTTAATGTCTATATATATATATATCTATATATATATATAGATATATATATATATATATATATATAGATATATATATATGAGTCTACTTCATTTGCCCGAATTTCCATTTGCCCAACACCCATTTGCCCGAGACCAAATGACTGAAATTTCATTTGACCGACACTTCATTTGACCGACACTTAATTTGACCGACAAGTATTATTGGCAAGAAAATGGGATATGCCCCCTTCCCCACAGTAGTGCAACCCTGGAGTTAGAATATATAGTTGGGGGGGTTGCGAAGCCCCCCACTTAATTTCATATTATATTGTTTAGTTTTGCTTTAATATTGCTTAGTAAAACAAAAGTGAGTGGGGGCTTCACCCCCACACCCCCCGTTGTGGGGGGCTGTGCCCCACACACCCACCCTAACTATATATTCTAACTCCAGGTTCACACTACAGTGGGGAAGGGGGTATATGTCATTTTCTTGCCAATAATACTTGCCAGTCAAATGAAGTGTTGGTCAAATGAAGTGTCGGTCAAATGAAATTTCGGTGAAATGGTGTTGGGCAAATGGGTGAAGGGGAATTGGAAGTTCGAGCAAATGAAGTAGACCCATATATATATATATATATATATATATATATATATATATATATATATATATATATATATATATATATATATATATATATATATATACACACATATACATAGATATAGCTTATATATATATACACACATATACATAGATATAGCTTATATATATATATATATATATATATATATATATATATATATATATATATATATATATATATATATATATATATATATATATATATATATATATATACATTAATACATACATAGATATAGATTGTATATCCCAAGAACAAACCTCATGACACCAAAGCATTAGAAAAGAATGAAAAGGAAAACACCAGCAACTCCTGTATTATGTACTGCTGTTAATCCCAAGGCAAGTGTGTTTCTGTCCGACACATGGGTTCAGACTGGAGTCTGGGTAATAATAGGGTTGCTGATGTTACTCACCAGGCCTATTGCCAAATGTATGGGTATGTCTTGCCAACCCAGTCACTTGGCTGATTGTGACATATATGGCCACTATATAGGAAAACTACAAAACACACTCCCCAACACATCCAGTGGCTAGACACTCACAGCCACCAACACACAGGGTATGACTGACAAACACACACACCTGCTATGCCTCAGAATAGAACATCTACCTAACTACTTTAACACACTACAGCATTACACAGTTATAGAATGCGTCACTGAAATTACTGGGTTACAGCAGTCCGAGAGGTGTATTTCTAGGTGGGTGACATCAGCAAGACTGCCAAAGTTGAGAATATGAATTGTTTGGAGTGTGAGTACTCTAAAAGCTTTGGTCTGTCCTCAGGCAGACGGACACACACACAGTTAGCAAGTCTGGGATTTGAACACTGACTTAACTACTTTATCACACTACAGCAATATACAGTTACAGAACGGACTACAGAAACTACTGGGCTATGACTTTCCCAGAGGTGTATTTCTAGGTGAGTGACATCAGCAGTCTTGCCAAAGTTGAGTATACGAATTGTACGGACTGTGAGTAGCCTAAATAGCATTTCTTTCTACACGGTCTGAGACAGACAGACACACACACAATCACCAACTCTGGGGTTCATAGGCTAGTTTTTAGCTAACTGCCCTTACTAGCCATTGTAAGCCTAGCCAGTTATCCTTTGTGAAGCTCAAACCCTGCACCTTGCGTTTGTAAGGCAAACACCATAACCATTAGGCCACCCTCCTTAGAATGACTACCTTACTAGTTTATCACTGCAGCATTATGCAGTTATGGGGCTCGCCATGGAGATTACTGAGCTACAGCTCTCCCAAAGGTGTATTTCACATTGCATGACCTCAGTAGGCTTGTCATAATACTACTATGGGGAGATCAGTGCATGCATGGGCCATAACCCATTCATGTAGGGGTTGACATGCCACATGCGGTCACACACGGGGTCATATGTCACAGATACGTGTATACAGCTACTAGATGACTACTTCCTTGTACAGTCATGTTGCACAGCTGGCACGTGCACCACATAGTCTGTCATGCTGACAGATACTGGTGGCTAGTATCTGCAGTGAATGACATCTGCACCTCATGTGTTTGGGACTCTTTGGCTGTGTGCTGGGTGTGACAGGCCTGTATGGCTCCTTGTCACTGTCACCCTCTCCCACACATCTATGTCCGTCTACCTTTGGCTTATTATAGTGTGTTGGCCTTACATATATGCCTGTATTCCTATCCAGTATGTGTGCAAGGCTGGAGTGGTGCATACTGACATGTGTCTGCACTATGAACTGTGACTGCCAGATATGTCTGCACCACTGGTGTTTGCAGACATGGCCTTCATGTGTTTAAGTGTGTGAGCATGCCCAGTATGACCTTTCAGTATGTTGTTGACTGACATTGCCTTCATACCTTCAAGTGTGTGAGCATGCCCATTATGGCCATCTGTATCGCATGTGTGGATCAAGTCCAGGTAGTTTGTACTGCGGTGCTGACCTTTGTGTTGTACATCAACAGGTAGCATGCTGTGTCTGCAGAGTATTCATCGGTCATTTGACGTTGACTGTTGCTACATGTCAGCATAGTGGGGGGGGGCACCTGACTCGATCTACATTCCTACACAGGAGTGGGGGGGCACACCTGACTGTTGCTATAAGTGTACATTGGATGGGGGGCACACCTGACACTTGTACACATTTGCTAGGACTGTACTGGTATGTCAGGTACTCTATTTCATTGTGTAGTCTTACCTATTGTGCTGGCTACAGGCATATCAGTGTACTACAGATCTTAGCATTAATTACCAACATATTAGTTTCTGACTTCCCAGCCTTAACAACTTACATCCAACTGCCTGGCCTGCTGTAGTCTGTCTGTGTTGGTCTGGGGGAGGCGTTACCCATAGGGCACAGTCAGAGGCCATAGTACAGCATTTGTTTGTGTCTGTCTACACCTGTCCTGCTGGCTGAGACTTGTGTGTGTCTTATGGCTACACATGTCACTAGCCCATTACCTGTAGTGGGTTTTGTCACCCTGTGTAGTACTGGCTACTATGGTGACTCCTGTATGTGTTAAAGATGTCATGCTGCCACTATAGGTGTCTGCTTTCTGCTGCCTTAACATTCTGTCACCCAGTTCCCTTGCATGCTCACATCCATACCATAGCTACAGGTAACAACACATTCTACTCCATCTGGCAACTGGTAGGTTGATTGACTTACCTTGAGAGTGTCCCAGACTTGAGGATGGTGCTGGAGGGCTGCCTATGTTGGATGCACATAGTACACTCCCTATACATGGTTGAGCACAGGTAGTGTCATGTTTGGCATCCCTTTTACTGTCTGTGCAAGTCAGAGACAGTGTCATTCCCTGGGTCCCTACTGTGTCAGTGCATATGCTATATGTTGCCTCTTTGCCAAGGCCAGGTCATACTGGGCATGCCTCCTTCTGCCTAGTGGGTCAGGCTCAGGTTGTTTCCATCTCCGAGTCACTCTGTGCCTGTACAGGCCTTGACATTGGTGAGAGACTGTGTGGCCCTACCCCATGCTGTTCCTGCTGCAGCTGTTTCCGCAGGATCATATTGTGTAGCATAGCACATACCATAAAAATGTGGGTGCATGTAGCTGGCGAATAGTGCAAGGCTCCACCAGATGTGTCCAGACACCGGAACCATGTCCTGAGCATCCCAAACACATGGTCTATTATATGTCTGGCCTGTGTGTGTGTGCCTCATTATGGCATTGTTGTTTAGGTGTGTGTGCATTTCTGATGGGAGTCGTCAGCCACAGCATCCCCCACTAGGTGACCATAGGGGATGTCCATATTGTCAAATCTGTGGTACAGCTGTATCAGATGCCATATTTCTGAATCATCATAGCTTCCCGAGCAGCCAGTATACACATTCATTATAATGCCCTGGGCATCACATACGACCTGGCAGTTGATGGAGTGGATGCCCATGCAGTTGATGTAGGCCCTACCCTTCTAACCAGGTGGTGCTTTGATGCGTAAGTGTGTGCAGTCAATAGCACTCACTACACCAGTGTATTCTGCTATTCTGCTATATTGCTGGTCAACACCTCACGTGTGTTGAGGAAATAAACATGCTCACTGGCATGTGCTGACATGGCATCCAGGAACTGGTGGAATACTATGGATGTTGATGCCTGTGAGATCCCCATGAATATCCCCAGTTGTGCTTTGGGAGGTACCTGTGGCTAGTATACCTAGGCATACACATACCTAGACAGGGCCCAGAGAAGTAAATATTGTGGGAAGAAATATCCAGGGAATTGTTATGGCTAGGCTTGTATAGGCCCTAGGGCTGATAGCCTAGTACCAACCTATGAACATATGAGCCTATGAACTTATGAACCTTTGTATCCACTGGGATTGGTTCCCCTCGGCTAGTTTGATGTCTCAGGTGTGGCTGGCACAGCTCAACAATTTGCTGTAGGATGCCTCTGTCCACCCTATAGTGCTCCACTATCTCCAGCTCATTTAGCCCCTGGTAGATTACCCTGAGTCTGTACACTCTTCTCTGTCTCCTCACTGTGGGTTGTTCGGCAGCATTCACAACCTCACCACTCTCAGCCTCTTGCACATGTTGTTTTATGTTGCCTGCTGCAGCCTTTCTCATTTTGCAGGTTTGTTTGTTAAAATTCCCCCGCTTGTATACACCGGTGGTGTAGTGTAGAAAAACCAGAGGAGAAGGTTCTTGCTTAGTTTATGGTAGTGTTCTGGGCTGGCTGGTCTGCTGCCTCTGTAACTGGCTGATCCTGATACATTTCACCTGTCAGCTCAGCTAGTTCTCATTGATTACTTTCCTACTGCTGTTTTCCCTTCCTATTGCCCTAGGCAGGTTTACACACACCCCTAGCTTAGCCGTGCTAAGCTAGGAGCAATCCCGAGCCACAGGGCTCTAATACACTTACAATATGCCTGACACACCCCCCATGATATCACCAATATCCAAGTCTTGCACCCGGCTATCTATACTCTTACACTCTTGGGACCTGCCTCACACCCTGTAGAAAACTGGGATTCACTATCCTTCACCTCCTTTGCATAGGATTGCATGCTAATGCATAGTTACATGTCCCATGCTGAGCCTCCCCTAAACTAACCACTGCTTACCATCATGCAAACCTACACACACCTGCTCACAACTGCTTAAAAGTGCCTTACTCACTCCATATCCAACGGCCCTTGTTCTGCCAGCAAGAAAATAACCGGCCTCTGCCAGACTTGAAACCAGGACCCTGTACACCACAGCCGATGTTCTTTACCACTAAGTCACGGCAGACATACAGGCATTGGATGTTGTAATGAACATATCATCCAGCACAGTCATTCAACAGTATAGGACATGTATTCCATTACGTAGATGTATGTGTGTTAATGTCTATATATATATATATATATATATATATATATATATATATATATATATATATATATATATATACATACACACACACACATACATAGATATAGATTATATATCCCAAGAACAAATCTCGTGACACCAAAGCATTAGAAAAGAATGAAAAGGTAAACACCAGCAACTCCTGTATTATCTACTGGTGTTAATCCCAAGGCAAGTGTGTTTCTGTCCAACACATGGGCTCAGACTGTATTCTGGGTAATATTAGGATTGCTGACTTTACTCACTAGGCCTCTTGCCAAATGTATGGGTATGTCTTGCCAAAGCAGTCTCTTGGCTGATTGTGACATATATGGCCACTATGTAGAGAAACTACAAAGCATGCTCCACAACACATCCAGTGGCTAGACACTCACAGCCACCAACACATAGGATATGACTGACAAACACACACACTTGCTATGCCTTGAAATAGAACACCTACCTGATTACTTTAGCACACTACAGCATTATGCAGTTACATAAAGCGCTACCGAGATTACTGGGTCACAGCCTTGCCAATTGAATGGCGTGTGAGTACTCTAAAAAGCATTGTTCTATCCTCAGGCAGATAGACACACACACACACACACACACACACACACACACACACACACACACACACACACACACACACACACACTTGGCATGTCTGGGATTAGAACACTGACCTAATTACTTTATCACACTACAGCATTATGCAGTTACAGAACATGATACCAAGATTGCTGGGTCACAGTAATCCCAGAGATGTATTCCTAGGTGGGTGACATCATCAGCCTTATCAAAGTTGAGTATAGGAATTGCACGGAGTGTGAGTACTCTAAACAGCATTGTTCTGTCCTCAGTCATATGGACACACACACACACACACACACACACACACACACACACACACACACACACACACACACACACACACACACACACACACACACACTTAGCATGTCTGGGATTAGAACACCAACCTAACTACTCAGTATTATGCAATTACAGAACATGCTACCGAGATTACTAAGTCACAGCAATCCCAGAGGTGTATTCTTAGGTGGGTGACATCATCAGCCTTGCCAAAGTTGGGCATAGGAATTGGATGGAGTGTGAGTACTCTAAAAAGCTTTGTTCTGTCCTCAGGCAGATGGACACACACACACACATACACACTTGGCATGTCTGGGATTAGAACACTGACCTAACTACTTTATCACACTACCCAGTTACAGAATGTGCTACAGAGATTACTGGGTTATAGCAATCCCAGAGGTGTATTCCTAGGTGGGGGACATCATCAGCCTTGCCAAAGTTGAGTATAGGAATTGTATGGAGTGTGAGTAATCTAAAAAGGATTGTTCTGTCCTTAGGCAGATGGACACACACACACACACACACACACACACACACACACACACACACTTGGCATGTCTGGGATTAGAACACCGACCTAACTAATTTATTACATTACAGCATTACACAGTTACAGAATGCGCTACTGAGATTACTGGGTCACAGCAATCCCAGAGGTGTATTTCTAGGTCCGTGACATCATCAGCCTTGCCAAAGTTGGGTATAGGAATTGTACAGAGTGTGAGTACTCTAAAAAGCATTGTTCTGTCTTCAGGCAGACGGACACACACACGTCAGTGGTAGGATCAGAACACCTGCCTATCTACAGATTACTATTACGGTACTACGCAGTTAAGAGTCGCACCACAGAGATTACACATTCCAAGGCAGTCATCATGACATTCTAGGATTGTGGACATCAACAGGGAAGCTGACAGTTAAGATGTACATAGCTTTAAACCTGTGTGTTTAAAGTCGGAGTCCATCCTGAACAGGAGTATGCCCATCTGTGGAATGGACGACTATTATCACTATACAGGGTTACAATGGCCATGCTCATACATCTAGAAGCACATACCTTACACAAGGTGTCAGTGGGCATGCTCACACACTTAGTAGCACAGGGCTTTTTGGAATGCACTGAGTCCAACTACACAAGGTTATACTGGGCATGCTCATACACTTAGTAGAACAGGGCTGTTTGGGATGCACTCTGATTCTAAACACGGAAGGCCACAGTGGCTATGCTCATACAGTTAGATGTACAGAACATGTTGTAATGGACTCCAGTGTTAGTAGTTGTCATTGTTAGCAGGAAAGCTGCACTACATATATCTGACACTGGTTATCTACACAACGTCTGCTGCTGTCCATCACCTTAGATGTATCAGTCTATACCAAGCACAATACTACTCTTCACAGTGATGTCATGCTAGGAATGGCAACTGCTTGACCAACTCAATGAGCTAATGTCCAGCTGTAATTATGAGGTTGTCCAGTGTCTGTCATTCTGAGATGACATGACTGACAGAAGACAAGCTTTTGTCACAGATCACAAGCATCCATGATTCAAGGGAGTGGTGATAATACCTAGGTCGCATTTGCCCATATAGTGCCATTCCAAGGCAAATTTCCTAAATACAGGATAACACCCTGACACCTAGAAGACAATTGCATTGTATGCTTATGCTAACCAGTGCTAGATGTGTTGCTGTCATAATCATGGCTGCTCACTGTTGAACCTACAATGGGGAATACTGACATATGTGCAGTGAGGAACACCTGGCTGAAGGCTCTGTAGTGCACAATAGCACTACCACCATACAACCCAGAACCAGGCATGTGGGCCATAACACTGGTATGGACCACTCCACGTGGTGGTGTCCTCACATTCATAATGGCTACTCACATGTACAGAGCAGTGCTCCAACATAAGTCACCACAGATGAGCCAGGTGCAGGTCACAGTGTCAAAAGCTGCATTGTAGGATGTAATACTCAGACACCACCATGTCCTCAGACCACCAACACACATCCATACATGTGGTATGACATATAATAGTAGAACACCAAGTAACCTTTGACTGGTGGACTGTACCTAGCCCTACAACAACTGTGCAGAGTACCCATGTACTGACACAGTTGCATTATGTGTTTTGCAATGCAATAATACCACTGTTTGTAACCAGGTCAGCTATACACATACCAGGGTCCCTCGAATATTGACAGCATTAACAGATGACTGTTGCTGTGCACCATTCAGTGTGTACACAGCCTGACATGAAGCTACGATTGTACATGATGTTTATGTGAAGAGCAGATTGTTTTGATACAACCTGGGATGTGGACAGGTCCAATGCAACCTGTATGTATGGCATTAGAGAGTGCAGCTTGTACCTGCATAGTTGTTATTACAGGGGCTCTGTAGTGTACATGGATATATGAATGTGTACCTGTTGGGGGGGGCAGTGTGTTTATGTTATCCAAGACCCTATCTGGATGAACAGGTGCTATTTCTGTAGGTCCAGCGCTTCTCATGCCATAGTGCTGTGAAGCACAGCAGGTCTTGTTGTTGCCATTATGTTTCATGACACAGCTATGGAATCCTCTGTGTTTGGCCTCATAATATGTGGATGATTAATTTCACAGTAGCTTTGTGTGGCATTATATGGTGCATCTGCATCTTACTGAGGCTGACCATGGATCAACTTCCACTCATGTGTGTTGACTCTTTCAACAGTTACTACCTTCTTGATACAGTTTAAGGCAGGGTACCACCGGTTTACCTTCATGTTTGTGTTTGGTTGAATCCTGTTTCAGTTTCAATGGCACGATCACTGCACATATGTGAGTGCTTAAAGTGCATTTGTGTAGGACCCAACATTTGCACATGCATTGTATATCTGCATGGGTGCCATGACAGTCACCACTTTGCTCTTAAGGAGCATAACATTGGCTTTGAAGACTGACCATGTGTGGCATACTGTTAGCCCTGTTGGTGTGACTATGGTGATCCAGGTCATTGGTGTTGATGAAATCAAACATGCATTGAGCACATGTGTTGGTACATGATGAGTCTTCCCAGTTCATAATGGGATAGCTGAGTGGCCATGATTATGGTTTCCTGTCTCAAAACTGGTATTCCCCATTACAGCACAATGACAGTTGGGAATTCTGAGGCATGGTGGATGATCTGTCACAGGATGCAATTTGGATTACACTTTGGCACAAAGGTAGTTGCTCAGCATAATGTATCTTACGTTGTACAAGTGCAACTAGCGTGGAGGTGTACATATCCCTCAGGAAGTTGGACACACCTGTTGTCCATGTGTTCCAATAAAGGATGATGGCCAAGAGGTGAGGTATGCGTTATAACATGGTCATGCAGCGGTGCACAATAAAGCATTGAACCATATCTCAATGACTGCACAGATATGTTCCCCATGTTTCAGATTGCCGTAAGTGAGTACATATTGAGTACCTGATTTGTATCGAGTAGCAAGACCCACATTTCTTGGTTTTCCCTGTTGCACCAGTGGACTTTCACTTGAACCTGGCATGATGAGGGCACTATAGGGGAAGCATGGGCCATTGCCATTATCCAGATTCTCAGGGGTGACAGGTGCAGGCCCTGTCTGGCAAATCATCATGGTCTATCAACCATGTTATCCCAGGCAGAAAGATGCTGGATACTCCTTGAATTACACCAGTACATTACACAATTGTGGAATACAATCCTTGTCCATGTAGTGCTGCATCATTCTGGCCAATGGCAAATGCTACCCAGGACTTGGGACATACCTGCATGGGCTACAAGACCTGAAAGTTCCTACATATGTTTCCATGCAGTCCAGGCCACTGCATCACAGGTCCTGCACAACAACATAGAATATGCCAGAGACATGTGTATAGTTCTAAAGGTGGTCTGAGTGTATGGGTATGTGGCTAATCATGGCAGACAGGTAGTTGACAGTATGTTTGCCCTCATATAGATTGGTGTGTAACATAGTGCTAGGGTTTGCATTCACAAATGAGTGCTGTTGGCCATGTTTCTGGCCACGAGTTCTGAGGTGTGACACAATTATGCAAACTATGTTGTACAGTCTTTGTATTCTGTTGTCTGTCTATTCCAACTTGGGAGGCCTCTTGCTTGGCCAGATACTTAGAGGCCTCTGTGGATGTGTGTGATATCTGGTGGCATGTGTGTGCATCCTTACTGTGTTCTGGTAAGGGTACGTGTTGGTTGTGGTGATGAGATGCATGTGTTAACCTACACCTCTTGACTGTTTAGTCCATTCATGGGTGCAGAATGGACTGCCTCCAAGTTCACCCCTGTAGCTGCATGCCAGACAATGTGTGGGGTGTGGTGTTAGGCGGGTTTGGCAGTGTACATGGCATAGATTTTGCATTCCCCCAGGATGGCCACATACACAAAGCTGACATTAGTAAATACCAGTAGCTGACTATTGTACATGCCTGTATGAGCATTCAGTACTACAAGTACCACGTACTGTATTTAGTATACTTACAGCTTATGAAGATGTTTTAGAGTTAGACGGTGATGCTCACATGTAAATATTTGTGTTATGGATGTGGCAACACTAACTATTACAGGAACATGGTAGCTACCTTTAGTATCAATCCCCCTCTGAGGGCCACATCACATCCTGATAGTTGATTACAGATGATGCAAGTGTGAACAGGGCTGTATCCTTGTCTGGGTATATACTCACATACCCAGCAGAACCATGAGCTCTGTTGGGCACAGATACCCACTCCCCACAAAGAGTCAAATATCAATAGACTCTGGTGCCACTATCGACATGATCAGGATATAATCAGATAGTGTACGCCATCACCTATGAAGCAGCTATTACACATGGGCATCAGTTTCCTACATCTTATACTCCTACTACAGATGTCACACTGGAGTTAAAGATGATATGCACCCTGTTTCATTACCAGTACTGTCAACATATTTCCAAGCAGCTGTTAGTCTGGCAATGAGAAGTTAGGCTACACAAATCTAAACATTCAACCAGTGTGTCTGTACTGTCAATATCCACTCTATGTAGGTGGGCACATAGCCATTTGGCACAGCCCTGTAACAAGGGTCAGTACACATTTGCAGAACATGTACACATGCACAGCTGTCATTGCTTGCAAACAATACTAGAGAGGTGGATATTAGGCAAGGTGGACTTTTAGGCAAGGCTCAAAAGACAAGCCCACCACTGTAAATAGCACAAGTAGCCAAAAACTGAGGGTATTGCTACTCAACGCTAGAAGTCTAAACCTCAAAATGCACGCACTCAAGACACTCCTCAGTATGGAGAACATTGATATCTGCACAGTAACAGAATCCTGGTTTAAGGCTCCTGAGAGCACCCGAGCACTACCATGCTATAACTCATACCATACCTTTCAGCTACAGAACCCCGACCAAAACACAAAAGGTGGGGGTGTATCCATTTTCATCAAGGATACTCACACCTCCAGGTTAGTGACACAGCATGATGCATCAGAGATCATCCAAGTGCAACTAATAAAGGGTAAAACTGCAATCCAAATTGTAGCTTGCTGCAGATCTCCCACCTTGACCCAGGACCCCTATTCTGCATTTCTGGAGACTCTGGGAAATATGAGGGTCCTACCAAACACCCTAATACTGGGTGATTTCAACTACCCAAACATTAACTGGGAGAACTACTCAAGTACTAACTCCCTTGCCCAATGCTTCCTAGAATTTATAAACTCGAACACCCTGGATCAACTGGTCAACTCTCCCACCAGAGGGAACAACATATTGGACCTGGTCATCATCAACATGGGTGACTGGTGTTCCACACCCAACGTCAACCCCTTGCTGGTTAGATCAGACCATAGATTAATCACTCTGGATATTCACATTCCGCCCACAACCCAAAACAAGGAAACCACAGTGAAAGTCCTTTCCAAAGCAGACTTCACGTTGCTTAAGTACAAGGTGGAAATGTTCACAGCCCCCACGCCAATGGACAATGCTGTCCAAGATAATGAAACCTATACAAAGGCACTCTATGATCAACTGCAGGAATGCATGGATCGTGCTATCCCAAGTCAAACCTAGACTCACTCCTCCAAGAATAGGAAACCGGTCTGGTGGACCCCTGCCATAAACAGGCTCTACAATAGAAGGAGGAAACTAGTACAGATAAGAGCGAAATCCCTAGAAGGACAGACACCTTTGATCAGTATCAGCAAGAAACTACGATCCCTCATGAAATCATCCAAGGCTAGCTTCAAAAGACAAATTTCCAAGGACCCTACAGATAACCACAAAGCTTTCTTTAGCTATGTCAAGAACCTAAGTGGGAACTCTCAGATCTGCTCTGAGTTGGTGCAGACTGGCACAAAATACACTGAACTGACTGATATTGCCAACATTTTGGCAGACAGGTTCAGTGCAAACTTCACACCCCTCTCACCCCCTAAACGGCCCATAACTATACCAGAAGAATGTACGGCCCTGGCAATCACTGACACACAGGTTAAAACAGCCCTATCCAAAGCCAAAAACACAGCCTCAATGGGACTTGACAGTGTCCCAGGCTATGTCTTACAAGAGCTCCAAATGAACTAACCCCTCACCTAAACACACTGTTCAAACCCAGCCTCTCTACAGGCTACATACCCACAGAGTGGAGCACAGCAACAGTTATCCCACTCCACAAAGGTGGCGCCACAATCGACCCTGGGAACTATTGCCCTATAAGCCTGACTAGCCTGGTCTGCAAGGCTATGGAGCGCATCATCATGGAACTCATTAAACAGAGACATTGGGAACCTCCAAACACTCGGCCCAACCCAGGTCAGTTTGACTGAGTGCAGATCATGCCTACTGAACCTGTTTGATGTCTTACAGTCACCTAGACTTTAGGTGAGGGGTTTGGTAGTTCACACATACTACCTGGACCTTGCCAAGGATTTTGACACCATTTTCCACTCAGGTATTATTTATAAACTCACCAGCCAGTACATACACCCATACATCACAGGTTGGGTTGCCAACAGGCTTACACACAGAACCCACATGTTAAGCCTAGCAGCCTCCAGGTCCAACTCTTAACCAGTCACAACTGGTGTCCCACAGAACTCAGTCCTGGGACCTCTACTGTTTGCCATATACTTCTCAGAGGTACAGGCAAACACAAGCAGACTACAGCAGACTGTGTTTGGTGATTACTACAAACTGGGAGCCATAATTGACAGTCCAGCTGTCACAGACATCCTTCAAGGTGCCTCACATAGACCAACACAAGGTGACAAAGTCATGGCCTCAAGCTAAAGGCCACAAACTGCATGGTCATTCCATTTTGGGAAAAATAAACACCCACATATTAACACATGAGAGGCAGTCACTTTAATACAGATAAGGTAATGGATATGTGGGGACTACATTAGATAGTGATCTCTACTTTGACAATCATATCTCCAAAGTAGTTAGGGCATCCTTCTATCTAGGCCATCTGATTACTTAAGGGTTTGCATCTAGACATACTGAGGTTATTGTGCCCCTTTACTCATCACTCATCAATCCCATCATCGGGTATGATAACCCATTTGGGATGTACCTCAGAAGACACATCCAACAGCTGGAGGGTCCACGAACATACCTCGCCTAGAGGATTACTGGCCTCAGACATGTGTCCTATGCTGCCAAACTGAATGAACTCTTGCATTACTCAGTGGCATCTCGTTTACTCAGAGATGATCTTTGCTGGCCAACAAAGCCATGTCCAAGTCAGGCTTAATGGATATTCTCCACCTATGGGAATCCATGTCACAGTGAGCCACACACTGTAATGAGCTACACCTTGCCACAACTATAACTGGAAGATGCTGGAGTGACAGATTCTTGCCACAGGTACTCCCCATGCTTTGGAACTACATCCCTCAGTAACACTCCAGAGAAACCTTGCAGAGTGGATGGAGAACAGTGGATACACCCCAGGGATCACACAATTGGCTCTGCTCTACAGAGGGACAGTTAGTTAATCAATGGGGTGGCAACAGCTGACACAATTTGGCTAGGCTTATGAATGGCCTTGGGCAGTTATCCAAGTACCTACCTATGTATCTATGAACCTATACATACAGTATCAGCACATGCTGATAGCTTAATTTACTGTTCAGGTGTTGCCTTACCTTGTGCCAATAGCAGTTGTGTGTGCAATAGTTGAGGGCTGCCTATGTAGGATGCACACAGTGGACTGCATATACATAACAATTTACAGGTGGTCTTGTGTGTGTGCCATCCATGTTTACTGTGTGTGCAGGTGGAGAAGGGTGTCAGTCTGTAGGTGCCTACACCGTCAGTGTGTGTGCTATATGTTCCCTCTTTGCCAAAGCATCGGCATACTGGGCACGCCTCCATCTGCCTACTAGGGCTGGCTCAGGTTGTTCATGGTCTAAGTCCCTCTGTGCCTGTAGGGCCCTTGACAATGGTGGTGGGCTGTGAGGGCCTTCACCATTCTGTCCCTGCTGCAACAGTTTCCGCAGGATCATATTGTGTAGCATGGCACATACTATGAAGATGTGAGCACAAGTGCCTGGAAAGTACTGCAAGGCTCCACCATATATGTCCAAGCAACGAAACAGTGATTACAGCATCCCAAACACATGCTTTATGATGATTCTGGTTTGTGCGTGTGCCTCATTATGTTGTTCTTGCATGAGTGTGTGTGCATTTCTGATGGGAGTTATCATCCACAGTTCTAGTGCGTAGCCAGCATCCCCCACCAGGTGGCCATATGGGATGCACCCCTGGCAAATACCTGATACAGCTGTGGGGCATGCCAGATGTGGGAGTCGTGATAGCTTCCAGGGCTGCCAGCACACACATCCATGATAATGCCCTGGGCATGGCACACAACCTGGCAGTTGATGGAGGGGTATCCCTTGCAGTTTATGTATCATATCACCTACCCTGCTCACCGGGTGGTGACTTGATGTGTATGTGCGTGCAGTCTATTGCACCCAGTACCTCTGGGTGTTCTGCCACACGGTGGAAGAGACGCATATTGCTGGCCAACTCCTCCTGCATTTGGGGAAAGTATATGTGTTCATTGGCATCATGGCATCCAGGAATTGGTGAAGTACCCTGGATGCTGATGCCTGTGAGATCCCCAGGATATCCCCAGTTGGCCTTTGAAAGGTACCTGTGGCTAGTATTCCCAAACTTACACATACCTTTGTGTCCACTGGGATGGGTTCCCCACTGTTATTTCTGGCTCTGAGGTGTGGCCATCACAGCTCAACAAGTTGCTGTATGGTGTTTCTGTCCACCCTGTAATGCTCTACTATCTCCAGATCATTTAGCCCCTGGTAGGTTACCCTGGGTCTGAACACTCTTTTCCTCCTTCAGTGCCTGAGGTAGTTGTCAGCATCATCCTCCACACCATCTTCAGTCTCCAACACATGATGGTGAATCAAAGCTATGGCAGCCCCTAACATGTACATATCAAAAGTTCCCCATCTGTATACACCGATGGTGCAGAGTGTATGGAAATACACAAGTGTGTGTGAGGTGCTTTCACACTTTATACTATTGTGCTATGGATGCTGCTGATGTCATTGGGTGTGTATGTGCAATTCCAGCTGCAGGGTATCTTAATTATTGGTTTTTCAGTGAGTACTGCAATTGTGGGGCCTTTGGTGTTGAATTATGCTTGCCTGCCGTGATTCATCTGTTGCCCTTTAATTCACTTTTCAACCCGAATACCCTCCCATTGTCAGGCATGCATCCAGCTGCTGGCTTTCTTGTTTTGTACTTTCCCTACCCAGGAATGTGTTGCAAAATGTGTTATGTAGCTGATCTACTGCAATTTTGCTTTGTTCTGCTGTGACAGTATTGTTTTCTTTGCAGTACGGCACCCCCCCATTTCCTGTTCTGCAGATAGCTGCTAGCAGCCTTGTTAGCTGTTGTCAGTAGCCCACTGTGGGTTTCTAGGTGTTAATTACTCATTTGCACTCCAATTTCTATGCTGCAGCATTTCCTTATCTTTTTCCCATATCCTTCCTGTTTCCTCTCTGGTGCTTACCACGCACAGCCGTTTACCAGGTTTACAGCACGTTTTCATCCATGTTCACATGCACATTCGGTTACCTTGTGTGCTCTCAGCTAAGCAAAGCTATGGCTACTTCAACACACCCCTATCCTGTAGCTTTGCTTAGCAACAGGCAAACCAGATTAGCAATGTTCCAATGTGCTTACAGCAAAGGTGGCACACCCCTCTCTTGATGTCATCTTTATCGCCAGGGCACACCTAGGTGTTGTAATGCTATGCTGTGAGGTACATCCTTACACTGGTGGGGAATTTGTGATTCACTATTATTCCTCTCATTTGCATGGCATTGCCTACTAATTTTCAGTTACTGTGCAGAACACTGTCACAGCTCCTTAGCACCCCTTGTGCATGGTATAGGTATCATTGCCAACATGCTGATTGTGAGCTCGTTTGTTTTCATTTATTTAAATGCTCATATATTTTTATATGAACAACGAGCCAACACTTGGTGTTGGCCGCTAGTTGTGACACTAACATGGCTATGGAAATTATTTAGACTTGTTTTTGTACCTAGCGAGATCTTTGCTATCCTTCTATGATGCCTGGATTTATAGATGTAATCATGTGATTCAATTTTTTGGCATTATCCCATGTCATATATCTTTACTCTCATGAGTAGATATATGCTATTTGTGTATGAATCACCAGCGCTATTAGCGCATCATGGTTTTGTTTTAGGACTGATACTTGGATACGTAACATGTCCTTAACCAGTATCGTCCTTGTTTTTCAATGCTAGATTTTAATTGTGTTTATTTTTAATCTCATTTTCATTTTTAAAGTTGTATATGAATTATGTAGAAGCTTTAATGGCTATTGATTATACGGTCCTAGTATTATATTATTCAGCTGTTATCTAAGGGCAAATTTGAAGATTTGAAACTTGATACGGTTGGTTGTTTGAATGAACCGTATGCTTTAAGAAAGGTCTTCTTATGTGTTATATCTTTAAATCTGTTTAATTACTGCCTTGATTGTTTAATTGAGAATTCTGTCAGTGTATAAAAGCAAGCGATGTTTTTGATGTAATTGTAACCTGATGAAGCGCACCTGAGTGTGCGTGAAAGCGCTCGTTTTCTCATTAAATTTTACATTTTTATTTCATGGTGGTTTGTTGCAGTTTTTATCTTTCTACACCCCTTGTGCATGGTGTGGTGTAGCATGCGTGGCATTGACTATTATGGGGAAATCATGAAAAATGTTACATTGCAGTCTTATTCCATATAATTCTATTTTCATTGTGATCCCCTTTGCGCAACAATGCCCTGCCCTTTAACTTTGCGTAAGTGTGGGCATAACACTAAATGTTCTTTTTTATATTTTGTGCATTTATTTTTATGCCAATGGCTATATATTTAGACATTGGCATACATTAACAGTATAATACATGTGTTTGGTCCACTGTCATGGCTCCAATTTTATGTTTGCAAAAATGTAAACCATTTTTTTCGGTTTACATTTCTGCATGCTTACACTATGCCTGCACCTCTTCCTGAATCGCTATATACTTTCATTTACATGCTACACTGATGCACATGGGGTGATTATCATACAGGCGCTGGGAGCTGTGCGGGCATAGCATACACAGGTAGTGCACGTGGAAACAGCTCATACCTGAATTGCTTGCCGGCCATATTTGGTGTTAGATCACCGATGCTATGCCTGCACCTGGTGCAAGCTTAATGAATCCCGGGGAATGTCTCTTTGGTTCCACTCTGACTCCTGATTTACTCATCTTATACTCAACTACTGATATGATATGTGGAAAGGATAAAGAAGGATAAGAAGGGGGTGGGGCAAGTTTTGACGCCATAGCATCCTAGGCCCCTTATGGGTAAAATATGTTTTTGTACCACATAATAAAGGTTGAAATGAGGATGAGAGACAGGGCTCCCTTTTTCACCAATAATTGATTGTATAGCTCATGGCAGGGCTGAGAGAATAAACTGCATTTTCTACCAAACACTTGATTGTCTTGTGAAAACCTCTCAGCTTACAGAAAACATCCAAACAATATTTTGTTGTGCAACCATTTATTACATATATCCATTAACTAAATCTTGTACTTTTCAATGAATGAACATATAATAACTTTGAACATGAACCTTTTAATCCACAACATTAAACATGAATATCAACTGAAGAGAAGACAGTTGGGGCACCCCCACCTGCTCTTTTTCCAACCAGGACATACAGAGTGCCTCCTCAATTCCACTCTGCCTCCTTAGCTACTCTTATTTTCCCATGTATACTCATCTACTTATATGATATGCAGAAAAGATGAGGGGTGATAAGAAAGGGGAAAATGCTAAGGCTGTAGCTGCCTTGACTCACCAGTAAGTTTCATGCTTCACTCCTCCTTTCCATTCTGGGTATAGCTATTTCCACGGTTAAGAAGGCCAGAGGGTGTTAAACCTTTTTGCTTGTACCTGAAGTGCTAATTGAAGAATAAATAGGTCCCAACTGAGTTCATTCAAGTGGATTCCATCTGTACTGAAAAAAATCTGGGTCAGGTTTTTTTAAATCAGAGTAGTGAGTCACCATGAATCACAAGAAACTAGATGCTCTGGCTATTCGATGGTTAATAAATCTGCAAGAGCGTTCAACTGTTGATTTGTGGGCTCCTATCCAAAGTAGCCTAAGTAACATAGATGACCACATTATTGTTATGTGAGGGAAATTCTTGTGCAGCATATTAAGAACAGCCGGGATTTTGCTAAGAAAATATGTTTTGGTACATTTACTAAATCATTACTGCCCAAATGGAAAATTAATGTATCTGGGATTTTGTGTAAACTGAAGCAGTTCTGGAGAATAATCAGTGGTTGCAGCTAAGTTTATCCTAGTATTTCGAACCATTCTAATGGGTATAAGGAAGTACTGATGCCCATGTTGTATCCATTAACTCTTATACTGTGTCTGAGGGAAGCCCTGTAGATGAAGGTGCTACTGATGATTAAGAAAAATTAAGAACCTAAAAGCAATACACAATAATGCATTATTTAATGTAGTCCAAGTATGCATTGGATTTCCATCTATCAATGCATTTTAATATTAAATTGATTGCCCTTCCCTCGTTGATCAGATGCTCAACCTGCTCTAAAGGATTGTGACGTATATCCAGCTGGATTGATGTCCTGGAGGTATAAAGCTTTTTTGATCATGTTGTTAACCTCTGATGTCATTACAAAGTGACCTTTAGGATGTAAAAATACTAGTTGTTGTCCCTTCACTTCTTTTCAGGTCTTCTGGAATGCTAAAGCCCAGTGTACTGTGCTTGGGTTTTAACTTTGCATAGATAAATCATTTGACAACATTCTATTTAGTCTCCCTTGATTCTCTTTAACCAAATCATAAAAGTTCTACTTGAGATAGCCAAAATCTCAGTAGACCAAAATTCATAACGTTGAGACCAGAAACTCAATGTTTTACATAAGCAAAACTTTACAATACCAATGTTCAGAAGACTGTACATCTAATTGTCCGACAGTCCAAGCTGAGCAGAACAGGAAATATGCATATGTGCACACTGTAGTGTGATCTCGGAGTTGGTATCTTTAATTAGGGGGTTTGGGGGGCGCAGCCCCCCATGAGGAGGTGATGGAGGGAGCAGCCCCCCTGCAAAACATTCAAGTTGAAGCTACATAGTTTTGTTTAATTCATGTGTTTGTTATGAATATTCATGTCGGAATATTCATGTCAGACCATGATGAATACTCAGTGGAATTTTTTAAGGATTTGGGTTTATTGGTTGGTGGACGGGGTCTGGCTGACATCAAGTAGGTAGTTTGGTTTGGACTGTTTTAGTTTCCTTTTGCAATGGTATTCATGTCTGCTGTATTTATTTCATTGAATGGTGGTAAGTTGGAATTTAATTGTTTCAGTGATATGTCTGTTGGGTATGTAAGGTGTCAGGTTTTGGGGATTTAGGTTTTGTGGTCTTGGCATTGTGAATTTTGGTCTACTGAGATTTTGGTTATCTCGCATAGACCCATCATAAAACATATTTGCAAAATATGACTATATCTGTAACTTTAATGTCTTTTGTTAAAATAGAGAGTAATTTACCTCCTAATAGTTTTCTAGGTTATATTGTGTTTGCATAGATGTGGCACAAACTTATTAGTAATATTTTTATTGTACGTTGGTTAATAAAATTTGGTAAACTAAGACGTCAAGCTAACCATCCTATGGCTGAGACCTGTATGTGTATGGAACCCGAGGAATCACTATGAAAACCTACACAAAATGTAGCAAATGAACAATTCTGAGGAACAGAGTCTATGTTCCTCGATCTGTTGCTAATAAAATGCCAACATTTTTTTTTCAAGGCTGATATATAAGCTCTTGAAGAGGTATCTGCATCTGTAGACAGTCTACCTCTGCAGCCAAATCACAGAATCTGTAAAACTGTAAATGTCACAGGCTGTCAGCTAAACTATTGTTAAGACCTGGAACATGCTAAACTGGAAAATACATATTTTAAACAAAGTATTAAAAATTGTTTTAAAATTGACTTTACTCTGGGGTGAACATGATGATCTTTTCTTGCTGATCTGAACTACAGCCTAATTATCTGAATGCTACCACCCATACTGCGAATATTTCTAAGAAGGTGATTTCTTTTTTAACTGTTTGTGGCCATGAAATTGGCCAGCTTGCAGCAAACCACATACCTCCAAAAAAAAAAAAAAAAACACCTCTACTCTTTGCACCTGCTGCCTCTGTAAAAAGTTGAATAACATGTAAAGATACCCAGTCTGATTGCCAAAAATAATACCCCAGTGAATTGCTACAGGAAAGTCTTCCATGAATTGATGTCTACTTTAAATCTCTTGAATGGGGTTCATAGGTTCATAGGTAGGTACTAGACTATCAGCCCAAGGGCCTATGTAAGCCTAGCCAACAAGGTTCCCTGGCGTACGCCACCCAAGAAAGTTATTTTCCTGTCTCACTATCAAGCAGAGACACAGAAGTGATACCAAGGGTGTATTTCATATTTCCCATCCACTCATCAAGATTTTTCTTGAAGAGTGCTAATGAAGTACTTTGCTTGACATAGATGGATATTCCAGAGTATGGGAAGTCTCTGGGACAGGAATCTATCCCTCCAGCATGTCCTGTTTATTGTAGTGACAAGGTTTAGGTCCCTAGAGCGTGTAGCTGGGAGGGATTGGGATTTCTTTAGGTGTAGCATGTCCAGCAGCTCTGGGTTTGACATAGCTGTATATGTTAGGCAGAGATCACCTCGGAGTAGGCAATATGCTATGGAGTAAAGCTGGTGCTTTTTGAGATGGTCAGTGTAGGGCATTTGTTTGAGGCCAGCAATCCTCTTTTTGAGGTACTTCTGTGGCCTTTCCAGCTGCTGCAGATGTCTTGTGAGGTACATTCCAAAAGGGGTGTTGTACTCTATAATAGATCTAATGAGTGTCTAGTAGAGAGGAACAATTACCTCTTTTTTTCTGGATGAGAACCCTTTTATGATGAGGTGTGCCACGTAGAAGGACTTCCTGACTACTGTGGCAATGTGACTATCAAAGGAGAGACTACTGTCCACCTGGGTCCCAAGGTCTCTTATCACACATTCAGTGTTAAGTAGATTGCTGCCTATGGGTCTATGGGTATGCACTACTGGGTCACACCCAATGGTGTTTTTTCTGGCGTCTTTTTAATAAGTTTGCTAGTGATCTGGTGAATGTTCTACTCAGCTAAATTACTCTATATGAAAAGTTGATATAGCATTATAGAGACATGACTTGACTAATTCCCACTTTTAGTTTGGCTAAGAAAGCTTCTAATTCAACCCTCATTTTTATTATTTTTTCTTCAGGTAGTTTGGTTACATCTCTTTCTAACCCTAAAAATATGATGAAATGGCCCAGACCTGTTATTTTGTCTTCTGCTAATCGGACATCCAAATACTTGCTTAAGGATATGAAAATGTCCATACCTTCCACGGCATAGCTTTCTCTTTTGCCTGTGATTAAAAACTCATCCAGGTAGTGGATCACTGCATGATTGAAGCCCTTTGTTCCCAACAGCATTGTAATGCTAGCCTTTTTCATCAATCACCAATCTGACAGCTCATGGTAGGGCTGAGAAAATAAATTAGAGAATGACACCAGCCATTACTACTTCACTGATCAGTCAAGCTGACAAATGCATTTGCTGTAAAATGCTTGATTATTATTAGATAATTTAGGAATAATTATTCATGTAGCTACTGAGCAGTTAAACATATAAATCTGGCAACATCAATGTAGTAATAAATGTTGAGCCGTTGGAGGCTTAGACTATAGTGGCATGGTGTGAGAGCTGCTGAAATGTGAAAAGATAGTGATAGTTAAAATGTAATAGAGTAGTAAGATGTTAGTAATAGGGTTGTTAAGGATAGAATGGAAGAGTTATGATTATTGACAGTTGAAATGAATACTGTCATAGTACAAATTAGTTAACAAACTGGGATGCATGATGCAACTGATGAATTTGTTGGCAACAATGAAATGATGCATGGATGTATAGTATTCCTGAAAGGTATAGCATTCTTAGTAAAAGAAGTTTCATGTATTTCAGGTATGCCCAAGCATAATGGCTGTCAAAGTAGGTTAGAATTGCCCTTGTTTTGAAACTTAAGGTGATATATGTGTAGGGAGCTTTCATACATGTGGGCCGAGGAAGGCAACGTTTGATGAAGAGAAACTTTTAAATAAAGTTACAATAAAAGAAAAGAGAACTTTCATATGTAATGCTAGCTGCCCTTGTGGGATATTTTAAGTCTATTCAATTTTTCTTTTTGTGCTCAAAATAACCTACCCCATTTGGTATTGAATGGCCTTGCCAATCTCATGGTCAATAATAATGTAGTTTCCCTAATGAAGATAACTGTGACCCATACATAGGATAAAGCATTTAGGACCTGCTTCTCTCCAGTTGTAGTACAGAGGTCAATCCTAAGGTATATTTATTTTTTTGTTTTCCATCCATAGATCTAAGTTGTGCTTGGATATGGACAGGGATGAACTTTGTTTTATGACAATGAGGACTCTGTTCCACAGCAGTGGTATCCTCTGTGAGATATGCCTGCCCCTACAAACCATTCTGTTGATGTTACAGAAGAAGTTTAGATCATTAACCAAGTATTTCTGAAGTTATTTGAATTGCTGATGTACAGTAAATCCATCAGTAATGAGTCAGAGCAGGCCTTGTATGTCAGAAACAGGTCACCTCTTAGCAGTCTGTAGGATACTGGGTATAGGGTCAGGGCTTTGAGTTGGTCATTGTATGACACATTGTTTAGGCCTTGTATCCTTTTTGTATGATGTCTCTGTCATGTCATTGAGTGAGAAAATGAGAGAACTTATAGGCTGCCTTAAGCTATGAAAGCACCTTGGCCTCAGAAAGAAAGCTGACACCATTAAAACTAAGTTTTGCATGCAAGTTTTAATCAAGCCATTGGTAGTGTTAGAGTTCAGTAATGGAATTACATGATGAGTTATTAAGTAATACTAGAGAGGTGATGGAGAGTTTGTATATCAAAGATAGTAATGGAGAATAATAAGTCATACATATAAAGAAAGAAAGCTTGGACCTCGACCTTGGTTTTGGGGGGGGGGGGTCTATATTAGAACACCGAAGTTTTAGCGAACACTGAAAATATCAAAGAAACAGAAAACCGAATGTTTTCCTAGGGAAAGAATTTGGTTGTCTGTTTCTGTTGCTTCGGTATTTTCAGCGCTGTGATGAAAAGTTACGGGTCGGGGTTCAGGTAAGTGTGCGATTGTGTGGACGTGAGGGTTAGGGCAGGTTAGGTGAGTTAGGGTTAGGGAGCGGGTCAGGTAAGTGTGCGATTGTGTGGATGTGAGGGTTAGGGTCAGGTAGGTGAGTTAGGGTTAGGGCGTGGGTGAGGTGACTGTGCGATAGTAACGGACCTTAAGGTTAGGGTCTGGGTTAAGCTAAGTGGATAGTTAGTGGTGTATGTATAGTTTAGTGTAGCGTTAGGTGTAAGAGTTTAGGTGTATGTGTGTGGATTGCTGTTTGTTTGGTGTGCTTGTGTTGTGTGTATAAGTTTTGGAAGAGCAAATATTTTACCTAGGAAAAAATTCGCTGTTCTGTATGTTCGATGTTTTAAATTTTAGATGACTAGGGTTCGATATTAGAACACTTGAAGTTCTGAAACTTCGGTGCTCTAATATAGACCCATTTTGGGAACATCCAGAAGACAGATAGTGGAGAAGCATGAGATGTTGTCACATTGCAAGTGGATGGTAAAATTTAATAGGCAACCTCTTAGCAGGATTACACCTTGTCTGAGAATCCTAGTTTTTAAATCTCACTGTGAAGAATATTGTGATTTAATTAGTTAAACACCCTATTATGGTCAGTTAACAATGCACCTGCAAGAAATTATTTCTTCATGTTCATATAGATGTGGTCTATGATATGGTAAATATATGATGCATTAAAGCCAAAAGTCTAAATATAACTTGCTTCACATCCATGTGGCAAATCATTTAAGATGTTGTGCTGGATAAATAAAAAATAATATTTGCTTTTAAGACAGTTTTCAAGCATTTTGTCTTCCTCTTCTTCTTTTGGCTGCTCCCGTTAGGGGTCGCCACAGCGGATCAACTGTTTCCATTTCTTCCTGTCCTCTGCATCTTGCTCTGTCACACCAAACACCTGCATTTCCCCTCTCACCACATCCATAAACCTTATATTAGGCCTTCCTCTTTTCCTGTTACCTGGCAGCTTCATCCTTAACATCTTTTCCCCAATATACTCTGCATCTCTCCTCAGCACATGTCCAAACCAACGTAATCTTGCCTCTCTGGCTTTGTCTCCAAACCTTCCAACCTGGGCTGACCCTCTAATATACTTATTCCTAATCCTGTCCATCCTTGTCACACCCAGTGCAAATCTTAACATCTTCAACTCCGCCACGTCAAGCTCTGACTCCTGCCTTTTTGTCAATGCCACTGTCTCCAACCCATATAACATAGCTGGTCTCACGATACTATTCCCTTTCACTCTTACTGGTACTCGTCTGTCACAAATCACTCCTGACACTCTTCTCCACCCACTCCATTCTGCCTGAACTCTCTTCTTCACCTCTCTTCCACACTCACCATTACTCTGAACTGTTGATCCCAAGTATTTAAACTCATCCACCTTCACCACCTCTACTCCTTGCATCCTCACCATTCCTCTATCCTCCTTCTCATTCACACACATATATTCTGTCTTAGTCCTGCTGACCTTCATTCCTCTTCTCTCTAGGGCATATCTCCACCTCTCCAGGGTCTCCTCCACCTGTTCCTTACTCTCACTACAGATCACAATGTCATCTGCAAACATCATAGTCCACGGGGACTCCTGTCTGATCTCGTCTGTCAACCTGTCCCTCACCATTGCAAATAAGAAAGGGCTCAGAACTGATGCTTGATGTAATCCCACCTCCACATTAAACGCATCCGTCACTCACACCACAGACCTCACTGCTGTCACAATACCCTCGTACATATCCTGTACCACTCTTACATACTTCTCTGACACTCCCGACTTCCTCATACAATACCACAACTCCTCTCTAGGCACCCTGTCATATGCTTTCTCTAAGTTCACAAAGACACAATGCAACTCCTTCAGACCTTCTCTGTACTTCTCCATCAACACTCTCAGAGCAAACATCACATCTGTAGTGCTCTTTCCTGGCATGAAACCATACTGCTGATCACTAATCATCACCTCCCTTCTTAACCTAGCTTCCGCTACTCTTTCCCATAACTTCATGCTGTGACTGATCAGTTTAATCCCTCAGTAGTTACTACAGCTCTGCACATCACCCTTATTCTTAAAAATCGGTACCAAAACACGTTTTCTCCACTCCTCAGGCATCCTCTCACTTTCCAAGATTTCATTAAACAATCTAGTTAAAAACTCCACGGCCATTTCACCTAAACACCTCCATGCTTCCACAGGTATGACATCTGGACCAACAGCCTTTCCATTCTTCATCCTCTTCATAGCTACCTTTACTTCCTCCTTGCTAATCCACTGAACTTCATGATTCACTATCTGCACATCATCCAACCTTCTCTCCCTCTCATTCTCTTCATTCATCAGCCTCTGAAAGTACACTTTCCATCTGCTCAACACACTTTCCTCACTTGTGAGAACATTACCCTCATTATCCTTTATCACCCTGACCTGCTGCACATCTTTATTAGCTCGGTCCCTCTGTCTAGCCAATTGGTACAGGTCATTTTCTCCCTCCTTAGTGTCCA
The DNA here is from genome assembly GCF_019279795.1 of Protopterus annectens. Classification (NCBI taxonomy): domain Eukaryota; kingdom Metazoa; phylum Chordata; order Ceratodontiformes; family Protopteridae; genus Protopterus; species Protopterus annectens. The sequence continues at coordinate 440,196,150 of NC_056735.1, read as the reverse complement.
ACCTTTCATACAACTCTTCATATGCCTTATCCTTAGCCTTCTCCACCTCTCTCTTTGCCATGCATCTCATCTTCTTATACTCTTGTCTACTTTCTTCATCTCTCTGACAATCCCAGTTCTTCTTCATCAACCTCTTTCTCTGTATACTCTCCTGTGCTTCTTCATTCCACCACCAGGTCTCCTTGTCCTCCTTCCTCTTTCCAGATGTCACACAATGCACCTTTCTAGCCATCTCTCTTACTAGCTCTGCTGTAGTTACCCAGCTATTCGGTAACTCTTCACTGCCACCCAGTGCCTATCTTAACTCTTCCCTGAGCTCCACCTCACAATTACCCTTTTTCAATTTCCACCATTTGATCCTTGGTAGTGCCCTCACACTCATCCTCCTCTTCTTCATCACCAGTGTCATCCTACAAACAACCATCTTATTCTACCTAACTACACTTTCCCCTGCCACCACTTTACAGTCTCCAACCTCCTTCAAACTGGCCCTTCTACATAAGATATAATCCACCTGTGTGCATCTTCCTCCACTCTTGTATGTCACCCTATGCTCCTCCCTCTTGTTAAAATACATATTTACCACAGCCATGCCCATCCATTTCACAAAATCCACTACCATCTGACCTTCTGCATTCCTTTGCTTAACACCATACATACCCATCACTTCCTCATCCCCTCTGTTCCCTTCACCAACATGTCCACTGAAATCTGCTCCAATCACCAGTCTCTCACCCTTGGGTACAGTCATCACCACTTCATCCAACTCACTCCAAATTTTTTCTTTCTCATCCATTGCACACCCAACTTGTGGAGCATATGCACTAACAACATTCTTCATTACTCCATCAATTTCCAGCTTCATAAACATCAAAATATCTGACACTCTTTTCACCTCCAAAACACTCTTAGCATACTGTTCCTTCAGGATAACCCCTACACCATTTATCCTCCCATCCACACCCTGATAAAACAATTTGAACCCGCCTCCGAAACACCTAGCCTTGCTCACCTTCCAACTGGTCTCTTGCACACACAATATAGCAATCTTCCTTCGGTCCATCATATCAGCTAGCTCTCTCCCTATACCAGTCATACTGCCAAAATTCAAAGTTCTTACCCTCACTATCACAGTCCTAGCCTTTACCTGCCTTCTGACATGCCTTCCCCCTTCTACTTTGGCCAACAGTAGCCCAATTTCCGCCAGCACCCTGTTGGCCAACAGTACTGGTGGCGGTCGTTGTTAACCCAGGCCACGACCGATCTGGTATGTATATCTGTACTGTTGCCCACATGTATAATTTGCCAAAATTTTACACCGGATGCCCTTCCTGACGCAACCCTCCCCATTTATCTGGGCTTGGGACTGGCACAAAGAAATGCACTGGCTTGTCTATTGGTCTCAAATTACAAATGGGTTGGAATTGTTCAGGACTAGAAGAGTATGCCTTTAGGTAGAGAAGTCATTACTGCTGATTACTGTGATGTACTAAATGAGCCTTTGACTAGGTATTGATTGTGAAATACAGGTGACTAATTTACAGATATACACGTCAGCTTTTTCACCCTTTTTTCTCATGTTAGGAAAAGAGTGGGCAGACATCTGTCCCATTTTCAGTACATGGCTGTGAACTTCAGAGATTGAGATACATTTAAAGGGGAAAGCTGTGAGATCATCTGTGAATAAATTGTTAGGGTACAGTGGTTGGTAAAGTGTAGCAGAGGGAGTAGTTCAGTGATAAAAAATGTTAATCTTTTTAGCTAATTATAGCTGAGAAGCTGGTGAAGGCTGACAGATATATGTGTACTGTGCTGGTTTCCACAGAGTGTTTGTTTATCTCTGAAAAACAACAATTAAAATTGGAAGAGCAAATTCTTTGTTTGAGACTATGTCATTCTGATTTGATTTTATGGTTTGCCTGAATAAATTCATTTGATCAATGAATGCATGTTAAGTTATCTGATAAGTAATGGCTTTTCAACATTTTCCACACATTGTGCCTTTGTTTTAATAACTGCTCTACATTGGTGTGTGTGTGTATGTGTATATATATATATATATATATATATATATATATATATATATATATATATCCAGGGGCAGGTCTTCTGTAAAAGACTGATTTGTTTTGTATGGTAGATGCTGTTCTGCAGTGGCAAAAGAGCAGAACTAAAATGGTCCAAAGCATAACTTCCATTTTTGCTTGAAAAATATGTTATACCAGAACATGCAGGTCCATTGACTGAAAAGTATAACTTGTTTTTGGTGGGGGGTAAGCAATCAAAATCAATCATGGGAAGAGCACGGATTACTTAAGCTATTATTGCAGCATGAGCAAGGATTATAGCAAGCGGGTATAGTGACAAACAAGTTGTCTATGAGATCGTCAGCTGTGGAACTGTTTTTCGCAAGTGAGGTTGGATGACTAGTTAGGAAGGTCTAATAATGCAGTGACTTAACTGTGCTTTATGCAGAAAAGATTTCAATCCTCTAGAGTACAGTTAGGCTTACAAATACAACTAAACAGTATACCAAGGATGTAAAGACTACCATTTGTGGATAATGATGTATTTATATATGTCTGTATCTATCTATCTATCTATCTATCTATCTATCTATCTAGCTATAATTTATCTATCTATCCATCTATCTATGTGTGTGTGTGTGTGTGTGTGTGTGTGTGTGTGTGTGTGTGTGTGTGTGTGTGTGTTTGAGTAGTGTGTAGATACAGATATAGATATATAATATATGTTTTATTTGGGCATATGGATATAGAATAGTTTTTTATATAAATATATATATATATATATATATATATATATATATATATATATATATATATGTATAAATATATATATTCTACACCTGTACTTCCAAATAGCATGATGTGCATAACAAAACGATCAGGGCCGGATTCAAGCTGAGCATTGTTTGTAGTTAATAGGCTGGCAAATAATATGTTTTTATCAAGCAGCATAATACAATCTCAACTTCTATCAATGTGGTGATCAGGGAAAAGCACTGGTAGAGATGAAATAATAATTTAATATGATCTTTACACTTGCTTTCATTTAGGGTAGAAAGGGACAGTATTAGAGATGAAAGAGAATAATTTAATAATTTAATCTGATATTTTAACCATTTTTCAGTTATAGTGAAAATCAGCAATGATGGTAATGAAAGCCATTTACTTATTCTGGGATTTTATACTGGATTAAGTCGTAGCGATCACATATGAGTTGTGAGTAGTAATCCAGTCTTTACTGAGGACCAATTTGTTTTTTATACTGCAACAGTTTATATGTGCAGTTTTATACCATTTTACAGGCAAAGATTATGGTGTAAAATTAGTGCTGGCAGTTAAATATTGGCCCGTGCAGTTACACACATTCAACTTTTTGTTACCAGATTGAAATGCAAGGATACACTTAATGATGGTCAGGAAAGGAACATAGTTAAGTACAGGGATGATAACTATGATCTGAGGGAAATGAAAGAGTACAGTAGAAATTAGATTAGATTCTTAAGATTCGGTGCAGAACACAAGTGTCAGAGGGTTAAGTATATATCTGAAGTTATATAGAGGACATCAGTAGGTAAATAAGGCAGACGGTATGTATTAATAAAAATTGGAGACTGAAGTAGAAATGAATTTATTAAGTGCACTGTGTTTTTATGTGTAGGAAGATACTTGATTCTGTGGGAAGTTTGGAGATGAGAGGCATATTAAATTTTGTACAAGAAAGAATAGAAAAATTCATGAGAATGCATATGTCAGATATTTTATAGAATGAAAAGATGATTTGCATTGAGAACTTCAAGGAAAAGGTGTAAAAGCATGAAAGCAGGATAGTGTAAAATAGAAGAGGTGTCAACTAGCTATAGAAGAGGCTGTGGGGTTTTAAGTGGAGGAGTAGTAATTTCAGGGGCTGGAGATAGTTTATATGTGTTTGTATGCTACCTGAAGATGGCCAGCCACAGTGGTGCAGTGGTTAGCATTGCTGCCTCATAGCAAGAGGTTTTCCATTTCGATGCTGGGGTGCCTTCTGTGCAGAGTCTACATGTCCTCATTGTGGTCATGTGGGTTTCCTTCAGGTGCTCCGATCCTCCCAAAGACATGCTGTAGATGGATTGGACACTCTAAATTGGTCCTAGGCGTGTGTGTGCATGTGTGTACCTTCTGTGGAAGGTTGGGTGCTGGGCTGGCAAATCGACACCATAAAAACTCCACTGCCAATCATGAGCGGACATGTGATCTGCTGTGGTGACCCCTAACCAAGAAAAGCTGAAAGAAAAAGATGCTAGCTGAAGATGAATATGTGTGTTTGATTAAGGAGTAGAAGAGAAAAAAAGAACTTGTTTATTTTTATCAGCCACCTAAAGTAGGACGAGAATATCGGTTTTGTATGAGCTGTCTACACGTGCAAAATAGGTAAAGTAACACTGACAACAGCAATACAGGTAGAAGGAGGAGAACAGCTGGTTTAGCATTTTCTGTCACCTAAGCCTAACTGATACAATACGAGTAAAAAAAAAATCACTAGATATAGTCACTTAAACTGAATAGTAAAACTTTTTACCTGAAGTAAATAAAACAAACAATTTAACTTAAAAAGTAAATATGTAATATTTAATAGCCTTGTACAAAATATTCAGAACAAAAGTTCTGAATGGATATGATGTACAGCAAAATGTAACTATCAGCTAGTTTTTGTCCTCATTGATTTTAGCTAAAGGCCACACTGTGTCATCAAGTTAGCTTTTAGGATCTGAAAAGCATCTAAAATTCTTACAAACATCGCTAACACTGTGTGCATGCTGCATTAGAAAAGTCTAGCATCTCTCCATGCTGATAGGCTTTCTCTTTGATAGGATCCAAGCAGAATATCCTGTAGCTTCAGTTTTGAATTGCAAAAAATGATTTTATGTTTCAAAAGTGACATACTTTTCTGTGGGAGTGGTGCCAAGGGAGGTAACATTCTTTGTCACAGACTAGCATGTTTAAGGAGCATCAGGCATTGGGCACTGCAGATGTGTGTTTACAATGAGGACTGTATACTGTGCTGCATAAGCTATGCAGCACCTGTTACTGTATGTGGCATGCCACTGTGTCAGGTCATAAACAAAATCTCCCCAATATCATATGATATACAGAATTACCTACTGCATGTGTAATGGAGAAGTGCAGTGCTCTGCAGCATAAAATATCTGCCTTTAGTATGTGACAGTACTCTTTATGTCCACATTCCCTATTTGGTAACACCAACAGCTAAAACTCTACTCTTTTTCATTGATGGTAGCCAGGATTTCTTGCAGATAGTTCCCAGCTCAGCTGTTGATCAGTCTCATCTACATTTCAACTTTGCATTGATTTTTTGCTCCTCTGACAAGAAAAAAAAAACATACTTCTACTGATAAAGATTTTTTTGTTCTATTTACAGATGTACTGACTCACCTTTCTTTGAAGTCACAACAGTTTATTCTAGAACTTTTGTGATTGTAGGGGGCTACTAAATACAATCTTCTTCTGTTATGGGCAAGACAAGTTTACAAAATTGTGCTAATCATTGCTGACAACTGTACATTTAAATATAGTATAATGAGGGGTTGCATTTCAGTGAGAGAGTCTATTGTCAGAAATGTTGCAACATTACAACTGCGGGTGGAAAGTGAGGGTGGTTGTGTTAGCAGACTACACTATACCAAAGGGGATAGCAACTTCAGTAGCTTTTGCTAACTCACAAATATGTGACTTATACTTTTCACAGTTTCCACTGATGTTGTTGTTCAGCTATGTAATGTTAAGCAATGCATTAGCATATGAGGAGGTACAGTTATTTTACTGACAAGTTAACAGTTATCAATATGGGGTTCTGGTCAAATGCATAATGGAAGCTGGGATCAACCTGTATACAGCTGTCTCTGAGCTTGAAAACTGTGTGACACTGGTGTTTTTATTATTCCATGGCCCATGTTCACCTATTTTCTAACTTCCTAACTACTGTAAATAACGAATAAATAAATAAACGGTTGTGCAAGAATTCATGGTGTTTCATCAAGTAATACCTAACACTTGTAACATTCATAATAGCTACTGCCATAACCTGAGAAGCTTTACATTTGGCATCTGTAGATCAGAGATATAATCTCTGGAAAAGCATAGCTGGTTCAGTTATCACGCTGAGCTGGTACTATGAACCAATGTTCCACCCTCCGATGCTCTTCAAATAAAGCAATAAAAAAAAACTCACCATATAAAGTCGTAAGTGATTGGCTTATTGCAGTTAGTTCAGCAAAAAATAAATAAAAGGGAAAAAAAGGATGTTCCTTCTACTGGCACACCAACAAGGTAGCCAAATACATTAAATTGTTTTTTATTTTAAACTGTAGCAAACAGTAGTTACAGTTTATACCCTGCTTACCCTGCGTGCACATTGTACTGTGATGCTCACATTTGACTTAACAAAAAAATCTTCTGTTTAAACTGTAGGAAACTGCTTGCTAGCTGCTACAAATGTAGCAAACAGTTGCTACAGATTATATCTTGCCTGCATGGAGTACTACAGCACTCAGCACTCAGGTTTTAGCTAAAAAGAGATCTTTACATTTTAAACTGTAGCAAACTGTTTGCTATAATGTAACAAGCATTTGCTTCAATTTAGACCGCTTATGGAATTTTACAAAATGCAGGTTTGACCACAAATGCAATTTAGGCTTATAAAAGCCATCATTGCATTAAAGAGCAATCAGGGTAGGAAGACTGTGTTCACCAATGCTTTGTGACTGGGGCAGTTGCCCCTCTCTCCCTGCCCTAGGTATGTTACTGATCTTTGGCTCCCTATGATTTTACCCACTCTAAACTTAGCCAGGTAGTCTAGTACAATGTTACAAACAGTAATTTGAAACTTATACCAAATTATTTTCACAGAGCCACAAACAATATTTTTAAGAAGTAGGTAAGTAGTAGCCACTCTGCTGGGATAGAAGGATAACACCCTGACTATGTCCAAGTAAATCTGGGTTTGATTAGTGACTTGGATGATTGACAGAGTGGTAGAGAGAAATGGTCATGCCCATCCTGGGTGGGAATGATCTCATCGATGACACTCCCTAAGGAGAGAGTTGGTCCAAAGAGGAGAGCTAACCTTGGATGTAGATAATGAACATAGAGGAGCAGGGAAAAAGGACTGGATAGTGAATTTAAAAGAACTCCCCATATAGAAACACAGACAGTTGAGTCCCCTGGATCTACAACCAGACACAGCAACACTGAAGTAAGTCCGGAGAGTAGAAAAATATCCAGTAGCCACATCCTGGATATATAGCACTAGAGGATGGTCCAGTAGGATGGCCAACACCTTTACTCCCAAGTCACAGTAGCACTGCCACCACCCAGAACACCCAATCAAAGCAAGAATACAAATGATTGTTTTTTCACCTTAAAATACATTAACCCTTAAATATCTGAATGACAGCAATTTGGCACGCAGTTTCTCTTTGATGGGCAGATAACAAATCAGTAGAAGAATAAGATGAATGCGCAAAGCCTTAAGCCCATACATAAATAAATCACCAGCCCCAGACATTTAAAACAGAATAGGAAAACTTCTCACAAGGAATAAATATAATAAAGAATGTCTTCTTAAAAATAAATACACAGATGGGAGTAATCTTGCACAAGAATTTTAAAACTAAACTTATGAACAGACTAATGAAAAATAATGAACTGTTACCAACAGCTAACTTAGAATCTAAATAATTTATCTAAAACAATGCTGTACCAACCATTTATGTCACTAGCTTTCATGGTTTGAGCAGAATGTACCAAATTATGTTGGGCAAGTCTGTTTTTCATTGTATGTTCCACCAAAAGAAGCCAGCAACTCCCCCAGCTAACATGCTTCTCTCTTGCTATTGCTGTACCATAGGCAAGATATCCTATGTTTTCAGTTTGGAATTTTGGAACACACATTATTATTTCTACAGATGCCTACTTCAGAGTGAAGAAGGAGTCTAAAATAGCCCAGCATCCTTTGACCTCATGACCTCATGCAGCATCTTTAAGGAACATTAGACTTTAAGCTCTGCAGATTTATGTATACAAGAGTTAGTTTCACTGCAGTACATTCCCAAGGAAACAACCATGCAATTATGTTTATACAAAATTCATATACTCATTTTGAATATTATGTATTAACTAAAAGGTAATTATGACATAACTTATTGTACTTTCATTAAAAACATCCTGCATATGTTAATTCTATAAGGCTTTAGCATAAAATAGTTCACATTTCCTGCACATCCTTGCTAAAAGAACAATTGCATTTTGCCAGCTTATTATATTTCATGATGGTTATATAACAACAATCAAAACGATAAAATGAGTCATAAATGTGTTAAATGGACATGTATGCTAATAACACAGATGCCCTAAAATGATCAGATATAGAATATGAACAACAAAGAAAAATTGCATCTATGATACTAATCAGATTTTTATGCACAGACTACTTCTGAGTATAAGCATCCTCTGAAATCTTTGAATAAGAGGGTGACTGAAAATGGTAATATATTTACAGTATATTTCCAAAAAGTCCAGTAACTACTATACAAAAAAATTAAATGTTCACGCTGACTCCTGCAGACGTATGGCTGTCTTAGTATTATACATATGTGATTATGAGTGCAGTCAGTAACCAGGATTATATACCTAAATGAATTAAATGGAGTTTCAGTTAACAGAAATGTAAAATTATAACACTCGCATAAACTATTTAAAAGTACTGCTGACTAAACACTACTCTGCAGATGTCAATTCAATAAAAGGCTTATTAACAACCAGATGAGCACAAACTAGCATTCATGTAGTAATTATTGGTTTAAATAAGTATGCGGTATGTTCAGTTTTAATGTTTAACACAAAATTATTTAACCTGGGCTGAAACATGAAGAAGGATATACCTACTCTGGCAAGCAACATGGCTAAACAATCCAGATATTCAGGTGACATTTATAAGAATTAGTTACAAATCAGTGCAGATATAGGGATATTGTCCTACACATGAACACTGTATCAAAGCTGGTGTGGCAAATGCAACACAAATGTGTACCTTAATGACAGTGATACAACTAGAAAAAGACAGCTGCAACACACAGCAGAGAGCTGAGTTATTCTTATATAGAAAATCATCACAGAGGCAAATAAATGTCAGTGCCTGGCTGTTGTACATTGAACTGACCTGAACTGACCTTAAATACTAAGGAATGGATGTTGTGTAATGTATCATGACAGGTTGTGGGCTAACACTGAAACATTTGGGACACAAAGATCTGCAAGAGAAATAGAGGTCATAAGTCAAATGAAAAAAAAATCCATAGACAGAAAACCTCACAAGGAATATTAGCAACTAAACTGATGACAGCACAGAACATCTAGTTCATGGATGTGTTCAACAATATCAGGTAATACTTACATTTCAAAGCAAATCAATAAACTGGCTAATTAACGCAAGTGAACACTGGATTCATGAAGGAGAAAAAAAAAACATTTAAGGTTAAAGGTCACACAGTCAGATTCCTATATCTATTTATATTCCTATAACATGTTTGAATGACTACATCATGTATTGGAACAATAGGAGACCCAAACCATAGTTTTCACTTTTGTACAAAAAAAAAAATATGCCAGCATCATACCGACTGATTAAATGTCATATTCAAAGCTGTTGCAAAGCAAAGAGGACCTGTAACATGTAATACACAGTAATTTAATTTAATTGGTAAGAACATAACAATAAGTTGGCAGTTGTATATGAAAACAATTGGTCCATTTTAAACTAAATGCTCACGTAATTATATCTCTATATAACAAGGGGTAGGGAGTATCCAGAACTTGACAATGCTGACAGATGTATGGACTTTTACAAAGACATTCAGAGATTTAGCAAGTGATTGTAGTGCAAAATACATCATTTATTTGTTATTGAAGATGCATCTTAGTGCAGAAGAACTCTAGGTGCAAATAAAGTTCACACAATTCTTATTTTTATTTACTTACTTTGTTGATTTATGTTTATAATTCTGTTATTTACTGATTTAAAATTAAGGCTTAGTTACATTACTGCCTTCATTCTGGCTAGACAACTATGCTTATTTAAATCATGTCCACCACTCATCTTGTTAATATTGTTATATTTAGTAATCAAGTATTCAGGTTACATTTCGTATACCTGACTAACAACATAAATTATAGCATGGAAATATGTTTATAAAATGTTCCCGAATTTCATTTGCTTGTATTTTTGTAATACTGCTTTTTTGTACTAAATACACCATGGGATTCAGTAAACTCCATGTAGGCTTCGGGTGAAGCCTACATGGAGTTTACATGTGTGGATGGTGATATGCAGTGAGCAGCAGCTCTGATTGCATATTCATGCCAGACATCATGGTCTGGATTCATTAAACTCCTTGTAGGTTCCACACAGAGCCTACGCCGAGTGTATTTTCATAAGTGATACTGCTCATCCCAAGGCATCATAGAGCCTTATGCCACGAATATTAAAATATTAATGATGTGCGGCATGCATGAGTAAGGTTTCATGGCTCACCCTGGTGTTACTGGTCATGAAACCTGTATACTGAATGTGAATCATTCCACACAACCTTTTAATGCCAGTAAAGGGTAAGCATGCATTTTCTGAAGGATATGAGGTACAGAACATGAATGTATGTCACACATTTTACAAGGAACAGACCAAAAATATGATGCAAATACCTGGACATTCTGCAAAACTGTGGACAGTTAGCCTTTTTTGTTTTAATTCTTTTTTTCCTCTCTTTTTTTTTTCTTGACAGTGTTGTACAATGTGCGGTTTGGCATAAACACGTTTAGCTGTGCTCACCTGGTTTGCATGAATTGCAACAGTACACATACTGGAGGAATGGACCACCAGGTTGTAGACAAGAGACTCAGACAGCCTCACATATGGACCGGATGTATTCTATTAATACTATTGTGCAGCACGCAAACATGGTAAGTGGTGTTGCACTATGATTAACAGTGAGAACCTTACAATAACTTGTAAGATAGCAGATATCATCTCACTAATCTTGTGGCAATGGCTGGTAAGTGTAGGGGTGGAGTGCAGATGTTCAGGGTATTAGCTGAAATGAGGAAATCAGTCTTTGACACACACAGTAGAAATGTTAGTATACATGAGACATGACTCCATAGGTCTGGATCCTAACTCTCATTGAAATGCACCATCTCAAAACAGGAGGGGGGACTTATCCATCTTTCCCCTGCAAACACCTTTGCAGTAAATACATGATGTAATTCCTTATACAACCACATACAACGGAATGTACACTGATACCAAGGCATTACCTGTTGTTTGTATATGTATTATATTTTATATATCTGGATGTAGTGCACTTAGTGATCACACAACCTGTTATGATTATTCCTTGCAGACATACAGCCATGTCCTACCTTTCTGTGTTTCTTGGTCATTCATCAGTTATCTGACCAGTGCTCAGAGACATGCAGTGTGCAAGCAAGTCTATATCACCTATATCATTTACATGAACATGTGAGGATATTCACTGGGAACAATATGATATGTAGTTGCCATCAAGTTAATGGAAGGTTGCATGTGACAAACAAACATATACTTCTGTTTTGGGGTTGGGGATCAAAGATGGGTTCCTGTAATGGAACATGCAAGGCTATAATGTTCTTTCAAGGGGGTGGACCCAGGCTAAGCTACTGTTATGGCACAAACAAGGCTATCTTGCTCTTGTTACTCTCCTTGTTTTGCATCCTGCTGGATTGATCCTGTGAGGGTGGTGAAGCCAGAAACTGCTATGTGTCTCATTACTTTTGAACTTCTCTCTGTTATGACTTCCAATTTCAAATGTATGGTGCTAAACTGAGGGCTTGCAGTGATCATCATTACTTAGCAGAGGTATCAATGAGTGAATCTTGGTGGCTTGAGGCCTACTACATGTTAAAAGGCACATACAAGTTAAATACGTCTCTGCTGTCATATGTAACATTAATTTCTGTAAAAATCTCCCACACTGTAAGTTGCTTACTGTACCAAGTGATGAAATACAAGGACATTCCATAATATTATTATACAATACAGTACATGTTCAGGATTACCTTGTAAATGCAGCAGTTGCCACATTGTTAGTTTAGGGCTGACTGTGATGCAAGCAATACACAGAAAATACATGAGGAGGTAAAGGCTGTGGCTCTGAGTTGAGCACATCAGAGGTTGCAGGATTCCTGTATTTTGTCTCTGTCCAGCCAGTAGCACTCTACAACATCCATGTCATGTATGTTGTGATAAGTGAAATGTGGCCTGAAAACTCTTCTCTCTCTCAGCCTAGGCCTATTGTCAGCAGCAGCAGCAGCATTGTCTGGAGCCTGTAGCATGCACAAATTGAGTTAAGCAACAGCAGCTCCTAATACTCTGTCTGTGTAGACTTTCTGTGTCTGCACTCCACTACTTTTGAAATCCACAGGAAGAAAACAGCATGGCATCTAAATGGTTGCTTTATAACTTCCTGAATAGCTCTACCAGGTTGGATGATAGCATGTATTTCAACTGCTTATGCTGTAATTAGCATCTCTGAAACACAGCCTAGACAGATGCAGTCCACTAATAATCTACTCCACTGTAAAAGGCAAATGTGTATCTAGCTAAACAGATGGAGAGGATACTTGCTACATGTTCAGCAAGCAAAATATTTCCCAAGCTATCTTTATAGAGGAGTATTGAACTCCAGCAGATATGCTATCATTTTTTTACCTACATAATGCATATGCTGGAATATATTAATGAAGAATGTGAAGCAAAGCTTTTTACACTGTTATCTGTATGCATTAGTTTGAGGCATACTGATGGCATGGCCATATTTGTCAAGTCATTTCAGAGGTACAAATGATTGGCAGTACATGAAATAGTAAACTTTGTGATATATCTCTACAAATGTTTCAGAAGCAGGTCCTTTGAATGCATGTTTAGCATTTCAAATGTGTTTTATTACCAAAATGGTTCATGTGTCTGTTTTTTAGTTGGTGGGTGAAGCAAAGAAAAGTTATTGCTATGTCACAACCTAGAATGGACTGTTCTTTTGAGGGGGGTGGCACAGTTGAGTTACTGCTATGGCACATACAATTATATGATGCCATTGCTACTCTACTTGTTTTGTATCCTGCCTGTTGTTAATATCTCACATATGTCGTATTTGTTATGTTTTTCTAGTGGGTTCTACTGACTGCCTACCTTAACTGTTTTATCTGGTAACAGTTACTTTGCAGTTATGTGATAGTTATGTCTATTATTATGCTGTCGTGTTTTAGGATCAAAAATGTCATTGAGGCACAGACCTCCTTAGGCGAGGCAGGAAAGGCAATAATAGTGGACATACCCCATCAACATGGTCCTTTTCTTCTTGGAAGGGGTCATCCCCATATGCCAGAGAGGATTCAGAAATCTAAAAGTGAAGTTCCAGCTTTGTGCCAAACTAGTAGTGGATGGTACCACTCATACTGACCTGAGGACATCACCTGACTTTTTTTATCAAATAGTTTTTATTTCCTTAAACAAATACATTAGATGAACTATTACATCAAATCTAAAAACTCTGCTATAAAATTAAATATATACAATATTTACATAAGACTTGAAAGGTAAATAAAGTAAGAAAACTAGTATGATTCACTATACACAAGCTAACGGACAATTAAATATTGCACTGATATCAGTGAGAGATAGAGTTTGTTTGCAAAGTATCAGTGAGAGACATGATCTTCCTCCAAGGATTATTAACTAATGGCTTGGGATAAATTCTTAGTACTTTAGTCTTGATCTCCTTCAATCCTGTTTCTTAAAGTATCTAGTTAAGCATTTTCTAGCAGTCGCTAGTATTGTCCATAAGAAATACAAGTTGTCTTTCTTTAGATAAGGCCCTTCATTTATATTTAATAAAATTAGAGCTGTAGATAATGTAAACCAATCTGTAAATATGGCTTGCAATAAATTATCAATGTCCCTCCAATATTTTTTATAGAAACACATTCATAAAAGATATCTACCCAATTAGCTTTATATATCTGTGAACATCTCCAGCAGAGAGGTGCTAAATTTGGCAAATTTATCAGATGTTAAAAAAGCTCTATGCAGCAATTTCCAGGCATATATTCTCCAGCATTGTGAGTAAGATGTTAGTTTAACAAAGCAAAATGTTAGCTTTATTTTCTAGGGATAAACATAAGGGTTGTCCTCTAGTAATATAATCTCCGATATTTTTGTTGGGATTTGTTTTATAGGTTATTAATATTTTGTATAACCTTGAGATAATGTTATCTAAATTATGATTATTATATACAATTTCATATAAGTAATTTATAATTTTTGGCTTATCTTTAAAGGAAAGTTATTAATTTTTCTGCATAGATCTTGGGAACATGTTAGAACACTTTGTATTAATAGCCAGTTCTGGGATGTCAGTTCAAAATATGCATAATATGCTGAATATCTAGTACTTGCTGATTTCCTATATGATGCTGACAGCAAATACATTTCTTGGGTTCACAGGAGACAGAAATGTTGTTATGTACATTGTCAAAAAAATCTTTGTAATGCTGAAAGGTATTAGTAAGTCAAAGTTTAATATTTATATTTGCATTGACAAATTTCCTAAGACTGTTAAGTATGAGATTGATAGAAATTGGTTTAATAAGTTTTGATATATTGTACTGCAAATGAATACATAGTAGATACCATGCCTTATTTGATTGGTCAGTCAAAGGTACTTTAGATGAAAAAGGACTTTCATTTAGTAATGTGGTAATATGTAACAATTTCCATTTTGAGGATTAGTTATCTATCCAATGTATAACAATTTTAGATATGGAAGCTTATAAGTTTCTATATCAGGGGGAACTAATCACTTGTTGTTCCCAGGGTATGGTATGGTGAGTAAAAGAAATTCTATTTCTACTAGATAACCACAGAAATTTTAATACAAGTGTATTTATATCCTTAAGAAAATCAGGAATCATAGATCTAGCTTGCGCTATACACAAAATCTTGAGTAAAAGTATTATTTTTATTAAATGTAATCTATCCTCATGGGTGGCCGCAGTGGTGCAGCAGTTAGCATTGCTGCCTCACAACAAGAGGTTCTCAGGTTCCATTCTAGGCTGGGGTACCTTCTGTGTGGAGTCTGCATGTCCTCTCTGTGGTTGTGTGGGTTTCCTCTGGATGTTCTGGTTTCCTCCCACATCCCAAAGACATGCTGTAGGTTGATTGGACACTCTAAATTGGCCCTAGGTGTGAGTGCATGTGTGTGCCTTCTGTGGAAGGTAGGGTGCAAGGCTGGCAACACAGCACCATAAAACTCCACTGCATTCATGAGTGGACCAGTGATCCCCTGTGGCAACCCCTAACTGGGATAAGTCAAAAGAAGATGATGAATCTACCCTCAACAGAAATAAAAAATGTTTCCACTTATCTACATGGGTGTTGATCATGTTTACAATACTGTTATAATTTTCAGGTATTGTATCCTCTATAGTTTTACATCGAATAATAACTAAGTAGTCAAAAGTAGCTACTTGTTTGCCAATAATGTGATTTCTATCAGCTTGTATTTCTTTCTTTTTATTCAAAAACAAGAATTTTGATTTTAATTTGTTAAAATGAAGACCAGAAGGTATACGAAAATTTCATATTAATAAATCTAGTTCATTTAGAAGTATTTTTGAGTTAGGTAATAAGAGTGGTGCATCATCAGCAAATAACATTATTTTAGAATTATACTGATTATGTATATCAATATGTTTTATCTTTCAGTTATTTCATACTAATAAGGCAAATATTTTAATAGCCAGTGCAAACAGAATGGATGACAAGGGACATCCTTGTTTAGTACCTTTAGTTAGACGTATGGATTACAAGGTAAATGGTACTAATTTAACATAAGCTAGATTGTATATATATATATATATATATATATATATATATATATATATGTATATATATGGGTCTACCTGAGATGGTCAACAAGCCATTTGATCGACACTCATTTGGTCGACAGTTCATTTGGTCGACAAGCAGTTTTATGTGGGGGGCTTCACCCCCACACCCCCCTAACTATATATATCAACTCCAAGGTCGCACAACATTGGGGAGGGGGGCAAATATGCCTGTCGACCAAATGCACTGTCGACCAAATGAGTGTCGATCAAATGGCTTGTCGACCATCTCAGGTAGACCCATATATATATATATATATATATATATATATATATATATATATATATATATTCATTATAAGTGAAATAAAGGAAGAAGGAAATTCAAATAGAGATAACACTTTGAACAAATAAAACCACATTAAAGAATCAAAAGCCTTTTCTATATCTAATCCATTAATTAAAACTTCTTGATTTTCTCTTTTTAAGACTTCAGTTAGGGTTAGTGCCCTCCTGATGCTGCCGTGTGTATGTCTGTTATGTATAAAGCCAGTTTGATCTTCATTTATTATATGAGACAAAGAGATTTTTATTCTATTAACCAGAATGGACATAATATCTGGTAATCATTGTTTAACAGAGAGATTGGTCTGCAAGAACTACAATGTTTAGACTTGATTTTCTTTTAAAATGGGAGTAATTAATGAGTATCTCCAAGAAGGAGGTATGATACCTTGTGTCTGAATTTCAAGTAATATTTTATGAAAAAAGGAAGTGATAGACATAGGAAAAAGTTTATACATTTCCATAGTAATGCAATCATTTCCTGGGGCTTTGTTAGATTTACATTCCTTGATTGTATCTGTGACTTCTTTATACATAACTTAATTTTGGAGATCTAATTTTAATTTCTCTGGATTTTTTTTTACCTTTAGAAGAGATTAGTTCCAGGTTTGAAAGATTAACTTGTGAGCTATCTATTTTGTAATGGTCTGTGTAATGATATTTAAAAGCATTAAGAATATATTCTTAGCTTTCGATTGCATTTTAATCCTCACTGATAAATTATGCATATGTTTAGATGTTGTGGCATAAGAGCTTATTTGTAATCTTTCTAATGCCAGGTTAGTCCTAGGATCTAGAATTTAAATATATTGTTTGTTTAAGTCTTCTATTTTCATTTTACTATCAGGGGAATTTGTAGTCTTACTAGAGTTAATTAATAACAATTGAGATTGTATATTTTGTACTTCTTATTCCTATTCTTTGAGTTTATTTTTTAACCATGTAAGTGTTTTACCACACACACACACACACACACACACACACACACACACACACACACACACACATATATATATATATATATATATATATATATATATAGGAGCGCTACAGAATCCTGAAAGCCCAAAATCCTGAAGACCAAAATCCTGAGACCAAAATCTCAAAAGTTCAAAATACTGAAAACTCAAAATACTGAAAATACACAGGATACCAACACTTACTATATTCCAGCACATGTAGATATAGAAACAAATAAAAGACAAACCATGTTACTTTTCTCCAAGTATAAGCAGGGGGCAAGCCCCCCTGCACCAAACATCTGGTGTACTCCGCCCACCCACCCCCTGCTATTTATATATATCAACTCCAAGATTGCACTTAGTGTAGTGAAGTGCAATCTTGGAGTTGATATATTTAAGTAGCAGGGGCTGGGGGGCACAGCCCCCCCACATGGGGGGGTGCAGGGGGCTTGTCCCCCTAAATATAGTTGAAGGGTAATATGTTTCTGTATGTACTTGTCTGGAATATAGTATCCTGTGTGTTTTCAGTATTTTGAGTTTTCAGTATTTTGAACTTTTGAGATTTTGGTCTTCAGGATTTTGGTCTTTTAGGATTCTACAGTGCTCCCATTTATTTATATATATATATATATATATATATATATATATATATATATATATATATATATATATATAGAGAGAGATCTAGGACTTTTGCAAGAAATCACATTTCCATGAAATGTAAATAACCAAACACACTTTAGCGAAAGTGCTTTTCACCGAAAAGAAAATATAAAACAACAAAATTAAAAAAAAAAACACACAGTACTCACATTTATGCAGGGGCCAACCCCCCCCTCCACTCCCACACCCCCCTACTTTTATATTCTCACTCTGAGATCACACTACAGTGGGGAAAAGGGAATATTCCCTTATCCCCACTGTGCTACAATCTCAGCAAGAGCCATTTCCCCACATTTTATCTTTTTTTTAGGACACTTTCACTAAAATGTGCTTGGCCTTTTCACTTTCGGTGAAACAGTCATTCGTTAAAGAGTACAGATCCTATATATATATATATATATATATATATATATATATATAAGCTTTTAATGAGTCCCTGGTCATAACAATATTTATCTCTGATGTATAATTACTTTCTAGGAAGTTCCGAGACTAGACAGGGTTTAAATTCTTTATTTTTTGTAATGTAAACTGGAATTCTTGTTATAAAGATTAATCTTTTATAATCTATTTGAAATTTAAGAATGAGAATATCATTGTCAGAGATAGGGCAGGGGAGTATGGATAAAAGAGAATGCTTTGACATTAAATCCTGAGAATCATAGATTTTTATCTATTCTAGTTTGGTTGCCAAATATTTGATCCTGATGAGAAAATTTTAAAGAATTTCCTTCTTTTATACTAAATGTGTTAAATAAGTTAAATGTCCCAGCCCACTTTTTAAGAAGTTTTGCAATAGAGGTGAGACAAAGAGATCTCTTACTAGTAGTATCAGAGTTATCTAAAGTACAATTAAAATCCCCTCTTTAAATATGTTAGCAATAAGATCTAACTGTTTTTAGCAATCCCTATTCTCATGGCAGGAAACCAGTATAAATTTACTAAAGTCTGAATACTGTTATTGAATTTTAGTATAACAAGATATATAAAACCCTCTTTGTACTCATACTTGTGAATCCTCTGAGGATTAATATTTTTTACATGATATCATTACTCCTCTGGTCTTTGATTTATAGAAAAAATGAGCTAATATTAGATAGTCATTTGGATTCCATGTGTTGCCATCACTTGTTTTAACATGAGTTTCTTAGAGAATGACTACTTGTGCTTTATTACATTTTAAATACCTTATCAGGTTCAACCTCTTCCTTGGATTATTCAAGTAATTAGTATTTAAAGGTAATAATGTTAGTTTGATATGTGATTATAATTAAGATTTCAGGTTTGTTATTACAAGTTCAACCTCTTTCTTGCATTACTCAAGCCATTAGTATTTAAAGGTAATAATGTTAGTTTGATATGTGATTATAATTAAAATTTAAGATTTATTAGTGCTCAGATCTATTACCCAAATTCCCTCTCTTAACGATGATATTATACAGCTGCCAAAAGTTTAAGTAATATGATCAAACCAGTATTCCTTATCATTAGATATTTTGTGAGTCTTGAAGCAGGCCTAAAAAAAAGAAAACCATAACTCAAAAGGGATTATATAAAACAAATTAACCATAAAATAAATAAATTCCCACATCAAACATGGAGTGATTAACATTCCTAGTCCAATAGATAGACATTGTTCTATCAGACTATCTTTCATACCACATCTAGCAACTCCTATCTGAGCTCTTAAAGAACATAACATAAAACAGACTACTTAACAAATACATTGTGAGATGAAACATTGTAAGTGTTTTTACTTGTCTGTTTTTATGGTATGAAAGTTAAGTGATAATATATCATAAGATTTCAAAATATTACTAGTAATTATTTAATATACACAATGTTCCATCTCCTACAATAATTATGTTATCTGTATGTCGTGACAGTGTATATTTACTGTTATATTAATATAATAAATAAAGACACGTCTTAAAATGAAAAACAGTATACACTTCATAAGAACATTCACTGTTATGTAATTCAGTTTACAATGAATTTTCAACTCTTATCTAAACACTTCTTAAATAAGCTAGATTTTGCCTACTACTACTAAACTATATTTAAACTCACCATTAAACTACTAATTAACTGGTAATATATATATATATATATATATATATATATATATATATATATATATATACATATATATATATATATATATATATATATATATATATATATATCTATAAAGATTTAAGTCTGATTGGGAATATTTCTTCTCAGTTCAAAACATTATCATGACTTGCTCTTATATATTGCTTCTGTATTTCTTCATGTAAGTTAATATTCACCAAGAAATTATAGCTACTTGAAGTTGTTCTATCTATAGGTCAAGCAGCTAATTCCTCCCTTAAATATACCAGGGTAAAAAACAGGTGCATATTTGGTTTACATGCATGTTATATTGCCAACAGTTACTAATTATAAATGATAAATGTATTATAAAAAAAGGATACTATTGATGAAACTAATGCAGTTTCTCTTGTAATATTATTAGCACAGATGTTAAGCAGTGATTCCATATGTGTAATAGGTAAAATAAATCATAATTGCTTTATATATTGTTAAATATACAGTTGTAAATGATTAGGGGTTGTTATATGTTATATAAGAAAACTATTGCTGCGTGTTGTGTGTTGGGTAGACATAACCTTGAATAAACTGAATTATTTCAATAAACTGAGTATAAATGCATAATGTGCATAATGCTAGTTGACTGCAACTGAGGGCAACTCCCTTCTATGGAACATTCCACAATGAGTGCTCCATCACCCAGGAGGGCATGCCCATCCATTGCCTGATACTCCATCAGTCACCCAAGCCACTATTCAAACTGGGGTAAGCTGGTCATTAGTTAAGGCCTTATTCATCTACACCAATGTAATTAAATAGTTTTGGTACAACTGCAAAGGCTAAAACCAAGGACCAGGTTTACTTTTTCTTGAATAAATTGAGTATAAATTGATAACGTTTTTGACATATATGTGCTTTATAAATATACTATAGTCACAACTGTATTGGTGGTTTTGTGCGTCTATATTACATAATCAAACTTTTAAAAGTTTGAAAGTCATATGGTCGACACTGTATGATCGAACTTTCAAAAGTTAAAAAATGCAATAAAAAAAAATAAACCAAAGAAGAAAAACTACCTGAATGGTTTAAGCGGGGGGTGGGGCAAGCCCCCTTGGACCACCCACCCACCCGCTCTTTAAATATACCAATTCCGAGATCGTACTACAGTGCAGAAAAGGGTAATTTCCCTATTCTGCACTGTACAGAGATCTCTGTTGAAACTTTCAAACTTTTAAAAGTTTGATCATATGGTGTCAACCATATGACATTTGGACTTTTAAGAGTTTGACAATGTGATATAGACCTGGTTTTGTCATAATGGTTAAGGTTTTCATCTCATGGACACAAATACAGGGTTTGATTGTGATCTCAGTTATTGGCTTGGTTTAAAATTACCCTTGAGGGCAGTTAGCCACTTAGTGTTTACCTATGAATCTGTGCACCTTTTTGAATGACTCTGTTAAAGTATGAGTCATAGTTTACATACATCCTGGCACAGAAGAAAATATATCTCTGATCCTCCTAACAAAATCTGTCACTTTCTTTTTCACATAGAAAAGATTATGTCTTTCCTGTTTTTGTCATTGATTCAAAATACTGGCTGTCCTACAATGTCAGAAAAATATCTCATACATTAAAATACTTGAAATTCAGGGGATTGCTATAATACATAAATCACTGTTTTTGCTTGTCAGTTTATGATGCTTGGTAAAGTACTAGTTATATATTTTCAAATACTTTACAACATCCATACCAAGCACCCAGAATGATATTTTTTGTTGATTAAAAAGAAAATCATCATTTTGTCCCTAGATGAAAATGCCTCACTCATGCACCCCTATGATGTGTGGTTTGAGCTGCTTGTGTTACCATAATATGCTGAGTCACTGAAGCAGTGCATCTTTCCACTCTCTTTCTTTAGGTTGAGGTGATACAGCAGAATCAGCTGCTATTATTCTGTGAGCAGTAATAACATTCCTTGGAAATGAAGAAATGCACATCTGAAATGGCAGAATAGTAACTAAGTTTGGGGTTACTGTAGTTTGGTAAATTTCCCTTATGAGAAATGCTATGATCTCTGATTTACAGTATATAATTGACAGGTATGCAAAGATGCATCCCACATACCTGAAGTTTCAAGCATGCAAAGTTTCCCGTGATAAGAGTCAGTTCTGTATGTATATATATGTATATATATATATATATATATATATATATATATATATATACACACACACACACACACACACACACACACACACACATATATATATATATATATATTTTTTTTTTTTTTTTATGGACTCCATTTATTTTTTGAAGTTTATGTATTTGCAATAGACTTAAATTCCTACATATAACGCTACACTAAACTAAGCATACACTATTGTCTACCCACTTACTTTAACCCAAACCCTAACCCTAAGGTCTGTCACTATTGCACTCTCACCTAACCCGCGCCCTAACCCTAACTCACTTAAACCGCCCCAACCCTAAAGTCTGTCACTATCACACACAGGCTTAACCCGCACCCTAATCCTAACTCACTTAATCCGCCCCTAACCCTAACGTACAAACAATCGCACACTTACCTGAACCCAACCCGTAACTTTCCACCACAGCGCTAAGAATAACGACACCACAGAAACAGCCAACTGAATTCTTTCCCGAGGAAAGAATTTGCTGTTCTGCAGCTTTGCTGTTCTTAGCGTTCGCTGAATAGTGTTCGATATCAGATCATTCGAAGTTTTAATACTTCGATGTTCTGATATAGACCCGTAGAATCCAGTGTAAAAAAACTTTAGTCGACACAAGCACTTTTGTGGGTAACCCCACTTCTTCAAATGTCTAATATATTTTAAAAACAGCTCTTGGTTTAAATATCCTCTTGATACACATGATTAAAACCAACCAATACATTGTTCTGGTGTGAACAAGCACTTTCATTTTAAAGTAACATTCTACAAGGTACATGCCATTGACTAAACTAGAGATCTGAATATATATATGTATACACTTCTAAAAGTCTATTTATAAAGTATCTAAATTGTAATTCAAATTTCCATAACATGTCAGTCTGCAATCACAAGCACAGAATGTATCTGCACATATTTACATTTTCCACTTATGTTCTCCAAAATACATACAAGCCTGTAACAAGAAGTCAGTAATTTATCATACAAACAATTCCATAGCACATCTTGCCTAAAAAGCTGCCTAAACTTTAACTTAGGACATTTCATTTTACAATCACAAGCAAAGAATGTATCTGCATATGTTTACATTTTCCACTTATGTTCCCCAAAACATATACAAGCCTATAACAAGAATCATTTATCAGACAAACAATTCCACAGCACATCCTACCTAAGAACAATGTATTGGTTGGTTTTAATCATGTGTTTCAAGAGGATATTTAAACCAAGAGCTGTTTTTAAAATGTTTTTAAAATGTATTAGACATCTGAAGAAGTAGGGTTATGTCTAATAAAGTTTTTTACATTGGATTCTACAGCCGTCTCCAAGTCCTGGTGCTTTGCTTTTTATTCTGTACCTGTTTCGTGCAGGACAAGTGAGTTCTAAAGTTTTGGTGGCAGTCTTGTGTTTTTGCTTTTTACTTAAAATAAATGTTTAGCCACCATTTATCTTGAAGGGGGAATAAAAGTTTTATTTTGTGCATGGGAAGTGCATCTGGCTACAAGTTCCCCTCATTTCCTATTAGTTATAGTGGCAAAAGCCGAGACTTGAGCTCCAAGGTTGCAAGCAAGAAAACAGATTATGCAGCAGCATATGGAGCTCCTTGAGGTTAGTAAACAGCTTCACTTCATTGTTTAATAGACATTATGAAAAAAATTAAAGGTTGAGCAGATTGTGACATAAAATGGCAATTTTGTAAAATAAAAACTCTACTCAATATATGCAATTGCATTTTCATCTTACCCTTCTGTGAGATAAAAAAAACAGAGTAGAAAAAAATTCCGTTAAAAACAAATTTGTTTCACAACGAAACATGTCTTTAAAGACAACAGTAATATATGCTTTAATATGAGAAGAGTACTATATATTTTCATCCAAGTTAATCTAAAGCACACATTTTCATTTAAGTGAACACAGAACATCAACTTTATCAAATTCACTGGAAAGAAATAGTACAACAGAAACTGATTTTCTTTCACAACTTTTTTCATTTTTTTTTAATAATCAAATGTTAAAAGCTAAATACCTATAACCATTGTTGGAAAGATATTTGCTGCTGCTGAAGATCATGTTGTTGATGTTAATTGGAAATGTTTCCTAATACTTATTAAAGTATAGAAAGGAGTATTTAAGTTGATTTTAAGTAAAGATAAACTGTTGCATATTAGGTTAATACACAAGTCACTTAGAAGATGATGCTTTGAGAGATTTAGTAGTGGTAGTTGTAATAAGAGTCTGTCTTTTGTTTCTTCTTTCTGACATCAGTTCAATAGTTCTTGTCAAGGGATTTCTTCAGGGTTTGAGAAGACCAGTCCATATTCTCTGAGATAGGTATTATGTTGCTGTTTTTGATGAATAGAGAAGCTTCTTCTAAACAGTTAGAAATTCTCACTTCATTTTAAAAGTGATTTTTTATTTTAGTTGGGTAGATAAGTTGAGCTTTAATATTGCTTTGTTTGAGTAGTTTTATAAGAGACCATCATTTTTTTTCTCATGCCCAGTACTCTGGTGGAATAATCATTATGAAATCTCATCTGGTTCTGGTTGTATTTCAGAAGGCTTTTTTCTCCAAGCTGTTTTGAGTACAAGTTTGTTATCCAAGTAGAATATACATTTTATTACTATTGATCTAGGAAGTGTAGGAGGTGAAGTTGAAACTGGTTTCCCTATGGCTCTATGAGCTCTATCTATGCCATATGAGAATGTATCTTTAAGTCTAAGACTTTAGTTATCCAGGCATTTAAAAAATGAAATAATATCCTCACCTTCAGTTCTCTCAGACAGGCCAAAGATTCTGATATTATATCTTCTTTCTCCATTTTCTAAATAACTTATTTTGTTGAGAAGCCAAAGGGTCTGCTTAAGAAGAAAGTCCTTTTGAGTTTCTTCTTCACTAAGTCTTCTCTAAATATCATTTAAGGAAGTTTAAATGTCAGATATTTTGGATTGATGTTGCTGAAGCAATTCTTTAAAAACATTGGTTTGTTTTTGACAGTTTTCTTTGAGATTTTCTAAGTTGTACATAAAACCATCCATTTTCAAAGACAGCTCGTGTAGGGTAGCAGACACCAATTGCAGTTCTTTCTTCAAGGTAGTTTCAGACTGGGAGTTCTTAGAGTTACTCATTTTATAGGAGAAGATAATTTAAAAGGAAAATATCTATGAAAATCCACCAAAGTCTCAAATATTATAAATTAGACTTTTATCAGCACAGTTTGGTGATTTTTGTTTAAGGAATATAATTATTTCCCCTGTGTTTTATGATAGTTTTGTAGAGTTTTGTAGAACTCTAAATTTGTGCTGCTGTCAGTTAGGCATCCAGGCTCCATGTCTGACTTTTACATGTCTGTAGGTCAACTTATAGTAGATGATATCAGCAGGCCATGTAGGACACAAGAGGTTAGGATGGCTGCATGAAATGGATGTGTAGGCTTCTGCAAGTAAGAAAAGACTAGCAAGCCATGACATTGGAGAAGTAACTGCTAACACATCTACTTACTCTGTTGAGTAGAGGCACACACACACACAGTTAACTACACTGAGAACAGGAGCTTTACCTATCTAAATATACGGACTATAGAACTCAGTATTTTACATGTACCAATGCACATATCTGACTTTTACATGACTGCAGGTGAACATAAGGTAGATGACATCAGCAGGCCATGTGAAGGACAAGTTGTAAGGCCTGCATAGGCACATAGAGTTATAGGGTCATATGAGGCCAGTAGCCTCACTGTAGAATATCCTAGATGTGTAGAACCCTAGTTGTTTAAAACAAGTACCCTTAGTGAGCTTAGTTGGATGTTTGAGTTTAGCAGAGCAAGGTTGTCATCGCCACTGACTGGACCTGTCCATGAGGGAGCACACAACATTATATATTACACTTTGTAGTGTGGTTGATATATATGTGCAAAAAATACTGAGCCTCCAGGGTTGTATTGCTTGGAGTGAGTTGGACAACATATGTATGTATTGTGAATATATGATGTATACTGAGAATGTGCCCTGAAAACTGATCATATGTACTGAAGATTAGATTTGGACTGTCACCTCCAGAGAGAGAGAGAAAGGTGACATCAACATAATCATGTTGTATAGCCAATTGGACTCAATCAAGTGTGTCAAGTAGACATGTTTGTGACATGGAGAGCTATGTATGGAATATTTTTTTTTTGTTTGAGACAGGTGACCTTTTTTTGGAGAGAAAGTGGAATGGTGGGGTACGGACATAGGTATGTCTGGGGCAGGTACGTTAGCAGGGTGAGGAATCAATTGCTGACTGACAGGACATACAAGACAAGACACAAGAATGGTGAAGAACATCATAGAAAAACTTACTAAGCTAGGCATCAACCCCTATATCACTAGGTGGGTTGCAAACTGGCTCACAGATAGAACCCACAGAGTGAATGGAGTCAGACTGCCAACCAGTCATGAGTAGATTCCCACAGGGTTTGGTCTTGGGTTCTCTCCTGTTTGGTATCTACTTCTCTGAAGTCCAGGCAAACATGAAGGGACTCTGGCTGACAAAGTCTGCAGATGAATGCAAGTTGGGAGCTATTATTAACTCCCCAAGTGATGTTGACATCCTACATAAAGGCCTTGATGAGACCAACGACTGGTGTCAGAACCATGGCCTTAAGCTCAATGCCAAAAAAATGTCTTCATCCCCTTTGGGAAAAACTCAGTTCCCTTGAATTACCACATTGATAGTAGTCCACTGAACACAGAAGATGTTATAAGAGATCTGGGAACACAGGTTGACAGCAACCTCTCTTTTGACCACCAAGTTGCCACTGTGGTCAGAAATTCCTTCTATGTGGCATATTTCATTACTAAGGGTTTTGCATCCAGGAAGAAAGAGGACATTGTCTCTCTCTACTCTTCCCTCATTAGGCCAGTTATTGAGTACAGTGCCCCATTTGGCATGTACCTCACTTGACACCCTCAACAACTGGAGAGGCCACAAAAGTACCTCACAAAGAGGATCTTAGGCCTTAAACATTTGTCCTTTATGGACAGAATCAAAAAAACCCAACTATTCTCTGTGTCATATCACCTACTTAGAGGCAATCTCTGCTTGACGTACAAAGCCATGTCTGACCCAGAAATACTACATCTAAAGAAATCACAATTCCTCTGCACCACTGCAACTTACTGGCCCTCTTCAAGAGAAATATTGATGAGTGGATGGGAAATAGAAAATTCATGTAAGGGATCACTCCAGTGGCTCTACTCGACAGCTACACTAGGAGCTAAGGTTGGGTGGCATGATGCCAGGGTAATCTTATGGGCTAGGCTTGTAAAGGCTCCAGGACCATTAGGCTAGTACACACCTATTAACCTATGAACGTATGAACACCATGGTTAGGGTAAGGGTGTGGATCTCGGAAACCCATTGATATCGAGCTGGTTGACAGTGACAATCGAGTTGTCACCCAGTGGACTGTTATCACTGTCACCTCACTGCGCTGATGGCTGCAGTGTTTGACATCTGTGTTTCCTTGAGCTTTTCAGTACAATGATGGAGACCAGTGTCTCCATCCAGTGTAGCCATACACCCATAGGGTGGCACACAATTCTGCGCACCATCCCCAACAGTTCTTCTTGGGTGATAAAATCACCCCCTCTGCCACTGTACACAGAAGGAACCACAGGACTGTCCTCAGTGGCAGAAGTACCTGAGGGCCCAGGTAGTGCAGGGGGGGAACACAGGGTGCTAACATGTTGTGGTTTAGACATGCTGGGCCTTGGTTCCCTAGACAGTGGAGTGGAGGCAGGTGGATCTCTTGGGCCATGCCTACCCTCCTGTGGTGTGGTGGAAAAAAAATAATAAAAACAACCCAAAAAACAAAAGAGAAAATACGTATTGGGGGTGTGAGATTGCATAAGTTGTCTTATTTGTTTATTTTGGCTGAGGAAGTTGGTCTTCCATTTCTGAGTTCTCACTTTTGTATTTGTAGACAGCTTCTTTTGCTTACTGTATAACCTAGTAATGTCAGAATTGTGTCTGTCTAGGACAAGATAACAGTGTCCCACTGGCTGCTATAAAAGGCTCACTGTAAAGCCAGCAACAGCTCACTCTTACTAACCCCTGCCCATATAGCTGCAGTGAGAATAGAACCCCTAGCTGTCTAAGTACACAGGTTACAAAACACAGTACTTAACAAAAGTGCCACAGATCAAGTCTGACTTGGAGCGTGTCAGACAACACTTTATAGATGATGACATCAGCAGTGTCTACAGTGTCCCACAGGCTGCTGTAAAAGGCTCACTGTAAAGTCCAGCAACAGCTCACACACCAATTACCCCCCTCCATTTGGCTGCAGTGAGAATAAAACCCCTACCAATCTAAGTACATAGACTATAGAACATAGAACTTAATGCAAGTGCCATGGGTCTAGTCTGATTTTGACAGGACTGCAGGTGAACTTATGTAGAGAACATCATCTTAGGCTTGTGCAAGTTTCATAAAATGGTAGGATATGCTACTGGTGAGGTAATTGCGGGATGCAAACATTTGCTCTTCTGTCTAGACATGCACACACACACACACACACACACACACACACACACACACACACACACACACACACACACACACACACACACACACACAGACACACACACACACACACACACACACACACACACACACACACACACACACACACACACAGTTGACTGTAGACACAGATTACAAAACAACACAACACTGAATGAGTCTTAGTTTGACAAGACTGCAGGTGAACTTATAGTGGATGACATCGACAGGCCATGTGGGGACAAAAGGTCTATAGGCCTTCATAGGTACACGGCTTCATAGTGTTATCTGAGGCTAGTAGCCTAACAGCAGTAAGCTGTTTAGAATTCTATCTGTGTAAGAACACAAGTACCCTTATTGAGCATACTTGGCTGTTTGAGTTTTGCAGAGCAAGGCTTTAAGCAACACCAACTGTCCCTGTCCATAAGTGAGCACACAGTATTACATATAAAACTTTGTACTGTGGTTGATATATGCCTGGAAAAAGTAATGAGACGCCAGGGTTCTAGTGCTTGTTTGGGGCAGTTTGGGAGGGGGGGACATGTGGATGTACTGTAAGTATATGACATAGTTATATTGTGCCCTTAGTTTGCATTGTTTCCACATGTAGTTTTATGTCATACAAATGAACTGGACAACAAAGACAAATATTAAAATATCATATATACAATTCCATAGTGCTTTGGATTTGCGCAATGGTTAACAAAATGTACATGCATGCGATATAGGCCTGTTTGCACGCAGTGAAGCAGTGTGCAAATGCAAGCCACATTGCTAATGTTTGCTACTATACCCCATCCTATCTGTGCTCCGGGACATCTTTTTGTGATGGTGAAGAGCATTAATTGAATGTATCCATTTTCTATTTTTGGTGTCTGTTTCTAGGCAATCTGTTTTTCCCATTTCTGCAGAGTTGCACATTATGAAAACAAGATAAGTTTAGCCAAACCATTTTTCAGGATGTGGCACATTGTGCATAAGTGGAATCATAAGAAAACAAAGAGGAAAAGATACTAAAACTAAGAAACACATACACAAAATCTTTAAAAGCACATTAAAAATGTATAGTACACATCACAGATTTCTACATATGTCAGGATCTGAACCCTCACACCAATACAGCTTCAGAAAACGGGGGGAGGGTGCCTAAGTCCTCTATGCCACGCAAACAGCAATGAAATGAAGTCATTATTCACAAAACCATCTGCATCAGAATGTACACTGCTATCAAACCATCAGCTGTGATTTGAACATTTAATTATTTTTACTATATTTGGATACACAGCAGTTAGTGATCACAAAACCTGCCATAATTTTGCATAGAAAAATATACAGCTCTGTCTTACCTTTCTTTGTTTCTTGGTCATTCATCAATTATCTAACACATACAGTGTGCATGGCATTCCATATCACTGGCCTTAACATATGAGAGAATATTAATTGGGATTAATATGATATGCAATCCTGGCTGAATGGTACAAATTCACATATACTGTTCTTTTGGGATAGCATAGCTGAGTTACTGTTATGGCAGGAACAAGGGTGCACTCCACTGTTTGGGGCAAAGCTCAGTTACTGTTATGACACAAACAAGTCTCACATCTGAAACTACAATGTGTATCATCACTTTATAACTTCTATCTTTAATGATTTACCATTACAAAGGTATGGTGCTAAACTGAGGCCATGCAGGGAACATCAGAATTCTTCAGAGGTATGACCATGTGAATCTTTCATGTATGATGCCTACAAATTACTAATTGACAAATATAAGTAAAATAAGTGTCTGGTGTCACATATTAAGGTACTTTCTGTACAAATCCAACACTACTTCTTGCTTATTGTACCAAGTTAGGAAATACAAGGATATGCTATAATATTATTAAATAATACACTCTAGGACTTACCTTCCAAATGCAGCAGTTGACACACCTTTAGTTCAGCGCTGACTCTGTCTGATGTAAGCAGTACATAGCAAATACATGGGGAGGTAATGGTCATGTGACTTGCCTGGCCTCAATTTTATTATATGCATGTGTAGGAGAAAGGTATTAGGTCCCTAGTTGGTCAGTGAATGTACTATGAATTGTCTCTTAACAAAAGCAAGGACAGACTGAGCATGCCTTCTTCTGCCTACAAAGACAACATCTGGGGGTTCCTCCTCTGAGTCCTCCTCTGACTGTCGCTGTGGTGACCTAGGCATTGGAGGGGGGATGTGTGTCCCTTCCCCTTGCTGATCCTGCTGCAGCTGTTTCCACAGGATCAGATTGTGGAGCATAGCACATACTGTAAACAGTTGTGTACATTTGCATAGATTATACTGCAGGGCTCCATCGGATATATCTAGGTACCAAAACCATGACGTCAGAAGCCCAGAAACACTCTCTATGATGTTTCTAGTTTGAATGTGTGCCTCATTATGGCATTCTTCTGTGGGTGTGTGTGCACTTCTGATGGGTGACATCAGCCATGGTTCCACGGCATAGCCAGCATCCCCCAGTAAATGGTTATGTGACATGTCTCCCTAGCAAACATCTGGTACAAATGTGATGTATGCCAGATATGGGAGTCATCAAAACTGCCAGGGTTGACAGCACACACATTCAAGATAATTTTCTGGGCATTGCACAAGACTTGGCAGTTGATGGAGTGATACCCCTTGTGGTTAAGGTACCCTGCTCTCCAGGTGATGCCTTACTATGGACATGGGTGTAATCTATGGCACCCAGTACTTCAAGGTAATGCACTACATGGTAAAATAGTTTCATATTGCTATCCCCCTCTTCAGAACTAGGGGGAAAATATGTACTGACTGACATGTATGAGCATAGCAACTAGAAATTGTTGGAGAATCCTGAAGGTTGATGACTGTGACACACCCATCATGACCCCAGGTGGTCTTTGAAAGGTACCAGTAGCTAATATTCTAAGGGTTACACATACCTTAGTTTCAACTTTGATGGGTTCCCCTCGGTTGGCTCTGGTTTTAAGTTAAGGACAGCAGAGCTCACAGAGTTCTTGGAATGTGTCCCTGTCCACCCTGTAGTGCTCTACAATTTCCAGCTCATGTAGCACCTGGGAAGTTACCCTGGGCTTGAACAGTCTTCTTCTTCCTGGCCTAGGCCTTTTGTCAGCAGCATTGGCTTCAGCCTCTAGCAAATACAGATGTAGAATAGCTGCAGCAGCCCCTAGCATTGTATCAGTTAAACATTCCTTAAGTGTTCTCCAATGGTATTGGAGGATAAAGGAAAAACCAGGATGGAGGCTACATGGTTACGTTATACATTGCTGAATAGCTCCACCATGTTGGATTATTTGATCAACATGCAATTCCCCTGCTTATGTTATATCTGGCATCTATTAAACACAGCTGTTGCTTGCTCATTAGTGGACTACACTTGCCTCCACACACCTCTGCACACCTTCCTATAAATACGGTAAGCATTGGCAAAATTGATATTTCATCTGTTCTTGTGATATCATGCAAACAGAAGAAAAAGTGAAGGAAAGGTGGAACACCCTGTAGTCAAACCCAGGACCATCTTTATTCCAGTCCTAATACAGTTACATAACAACCCAGAGAAACCTGCCATTCATTCCTTTGTTTCTTGTGATTACTTTAAGTGCCATATCGTGCAAACAATGGCAAAGTAAAAAAAAATAATAATAATAAACTGGACAGACACCATGCATTTTAACAACCAAATAATGAGGATGAGAGAGAACATGGAAAGTTTGCCCTGCTTACATGCACTTTCACCCTTCATAGCCCTACATGTTCACCTCTTCAAGTATAAAGTACAAGTATGACTCTGTCACTGTCCATGTGGGTGTGAATGACCTGAGACTCACCTCTCTGGACTACATGAAAAGATACATGAAGGAGCTCTCGGATTATGTTGTCCAGGCAGGTATGACCCTAGCCCTGAGTAGCATCCTACCGTCACCCAGAATAACACCACAGTACAAGCAGAAAATGATTGACTTCAACAATTGACTAGGTTTCTGGTGTCATTTTAAGAGGATCCAGTATCTGTCTGCTTGGGATGACAAGACTGAGAGACCTCGATACTTTGCCAGAGATAATCTGCATCTTTCACCCCTGGGTTTCAGGATACTGGCTAAGGGTCTTGCCACCCCAATAGTGCCTTTTTAGGTGATGTTCTAAAGACCAAATTACCACTGGAAAAGCTATAAATAAATAAAATCTGAGGGTTATGCTGCTCAACACTAAAAGTCTAAATCTCAAGATGCACTTGCTCGAAGCACTCCTCTCAATAGAGAACATTCACATTTGTGCTGTAATGTAGACCTGGTTTAAAGCAGCAGATTGTGACATAAAATGGCAATTTTGTAAAATAAAAACTCTACTCAATATATGCAATTGCATTTTCATCTTACCCTTCTGTGAGATAAAAAAAACAGAGTAGAAAAAAATTCCGTTAAAAACAAATTTGTTTCACAACGAAACATGTCTTTAAAGACAACAGTAATATATGCTTTAATATGAGAAGAGTACTATATATTTTCATCCAAGTTAATCTAAAGCACACATTTTCATTTAAGTGAACACAGAACATCAACTTTATCAAATTCACTGGAAAGAAATAGTACAACAGAAACTGATTTTCTTTCACAACTTTTTTCATTTTTTTTTAATAATCAAATGTTAAAAGCTAAATACCTATAACCATTGTTGGAAAGATATTTGCTGCTGCTGAAGATCATGTTGTTGATGTTAATTGGAAATGTTTCCTAATACTTATTAAAGTATAGAAAGGAGTATTTAAGTTGATTTTAAGTAAAGATAAACTGTTGCATATTAGGTTAATACACAAGTCACTTAGAAGATGATGCTTTGAGAGATTTAGTAGTGGTAGTTGTAATAAGAGTCTGTCTTTGTTTCTTCTTTCTGACATCAGTTCAATAGTTCTTGTCAAGGGATTTCTTCAGGGTTTGAGAAGACCAGTCCATATTCTCTGAGATAGGTATTATGTTGCTGTTTTGATGAATAGAGAAGCTTCTTCTAAACAGTTAGAAATTCTCACTTCATTTTAAAAGTGATTTTTATTTTAGTTGGGTAGATAAGTTGAGCTTTAATATTGCTTTGTTTGAGTAGTTTTATAAGAGACCATCATTTTTTCTCATGCCCAGTACTCTGGTGGAATAATCATTATGAAATCTCATCTGGTTCTGGTTGTATTTCAGAAGGCTTTTTTCTCCAAGCTGTTTTGAGTACAAGTTTGTTATCCAAGTAGAATATACATTTTATTACTATTGATCTAGGAAGTGTAGGAGGTGAAGTTGAAACTGGTTTCCCTATGGCTCTATGAGCTCTATCTATGCCATATGAGAATGTATCTTTAAGTCTAAGACTTTAGTTATCCAGGCATTTAAAAAATGAAATAATATCCTCACCTTCAGTTCTCTCAGACAGGCCAAAGATTCTGATATTATATCTTCTTTCTCCATTTTCTAAATAACTTATTTTGTTGAGAAGCCAAAGGGTCTGCTTAAGAAGAAAGTCCTTTTGAGTTTCTTCTTCACTAAGTCTTCTCTAAATATCATTTAAGGAAGTTTAAATGTCAGATATTTTGGATTGATGTTGCTGAAGCAATTCTTTAAAACATTGGTTTGTTTTTGACAGTTTTCTTTGAGATTTTCTAAGTTGTACATAAAACCATCCATTTTCAAAGACAGCTCGTGTAGGGTAGCAGACACCAATTGCAGTTCTTTCTTCAAGGTAGTTTCAGACTGGGAGTTCTTAGAGTTACTCATTTTATAGGAGAAGATAATTTAAAAGGAAAATATCTATGAAAATCCACCAAAGTCTCAAATATTATAAATTAGACTTTTATCAGCACAGTTTGGTGATTTTTGTTTAAGGAATATAATTATTTCCCCTGTGTTTTATGATAGTTTTGTAGAGTTTTGTAGAACTCTAAATTTGTGCTGCTGTCAGTTAGGCATCCAGGCTCCATGTCTGACTTTTACATGTCTGTAGGTCAACTTATAGTAGATGATATCAGCAGGCCATGTAGGACACAAGAGGTTAGGATGGCTGCATGAAATGGATGTGTAGGCTTCTGCAAGTAAGAAAAGACTAGCAAGCCATGACATTGGAGAAGTAACTGCTAACACATCTACTTACTCTGTTGAGTAGAGGCACACACACACACAGTTAACTACACTGAGAACAGGAGCTTTACCTATCTAAATATACGGACTATAGAACTCAGTATTTTACATGTACCAATGCACATATCTGACTTTTACATGACTGCAGGTGAACATAAGGTAGATGACATCAGCAGGCCATGTGAAGGACAAGTTGTAAGGCCTGCATAGGCACATAGAGTTATAGGGTCATATGAGGCCAGTAGCCTCACTGTAGAATATCCTAGATGTGTAGAACCCTAGTTGTTTAAAACAAGTACCCTTAGTGAGCTTAGTTGGATGTTTGAGTTTAGCAGAGCAAGGTTGTCATCGCCACTGACTGGACCTGTCCATGAGGGAGCACACAACATTATATATTACACTTTGTAGTGTGGTTGATATATATGTGCAAAAAATACTGAGCCTCCAGGGTTGTATTGCTTGGAGTGAGTTGGACAACATATGTATGTATTGTGAATATATGATGTATACTGAGAATGTGCCCTGAAAACTGATCATATGTACTGAAGATTAGATTTGGACTGTCACCTCCAGAGAGAGAGAGAAAGGTGACATCAACATAATCATGTTGTATAGCCAATTGGACTCAATCAAGTGTGTCAAGTAGACATGTTTGTGACATGGAGAGCTATGTATGGAATATTTTTTTTTTGTTTGAGACAGGTGACCTTTTTTTGGAGAGAAAGTGGAATGGTGGGGTACGGACATAGGTATGTCTGGGGCAGGTACGTTAGCAGGGTGAGGAATCAATTGCTGACTGACAGGACATACAAGACAAGACACAAGAATGGTGAAGAACATCATAGAAAAACTTACTAAGCTAGGCATCAACCCCTATATCACTAGGTGGGTTGCAAACTGGCTCACAGATAGAACCCACAGAGTGAATGGAGTCAGACTGCCAACCAGTCATGAGTAGATTCCCACAGGGTTTGGTCTTGGGTTCTCTCCTGTTTGGTATCTACTTCTCTGAAGTCCAGGCAAACATGAAGGGACTCTGGCTGACAAAGTCTGCAGATGAATGCAAGTTGGGAGCTATTATTAACTCCCCAAGTGATGTTGACATCCTACATAAAGGCCTTGATGAGACCAACGACTGGTGTCAGAACCATGGCCTTAAGCTCAATGCCAAAAAAATGTCTTCATCCCCTTTGGGAAAAACTCAGTTCCTTGAATTACCACATTGATAGTAGTCCACTGAACACAGAAGATGTTATAAGAGATCTGGGAACACAGGTTGACAGCAACCTCTCTTTTGACCACCAAGTTGCCACTGTGGTCAGAAATTCCTTCTATGTGGCATATTTCATTACTAAGGGTTTTGCATCCAGGAAGAAAGAGGACATTGTCTCTCTCTACTCTTCCCTCATTAGGCCAGTTATTGAGTACAGTGCCCCATTTGGCATGTACCTCACTTGACACCCTCAACAACTGGAGAGGCCACAAAAGTACCTCACAAAGAGGATCTTAGGCCTTAAACATTTGTCCTTTATGGACAGAATCAAAAAAACCCAACTATTCTCTGTGTCATATCACCTACTTAGAGGCAATCTCTGCTTGACGTACAAAGCCATGTCTGACCCAGAAATACTACATCTAAAGAAATCACAATTCCTCTGCACCACTGCAACTTACTGGCCCTCTTCAAGAGAAATATTGATGAGTGGATGGGAAATAGAAAATTCATGTAAGGGATCACTCCAGTGGCTCTACTCGACAGCTACACTAGGAGCTAAGGTTGGGTGGCATGATGCCAGGGTAATCTTATGGGCTAGGCTTGTAAAGGCTCCAGGACCATTAGGCTAGTACACACCTATTAACCTATGAACGTATGAACACCATGGTTAGGGTAAGGGTGTGGATCTCGGAAACCCATTGATATCGAGCTGGTTGACAGTGACAATCGAGTTGTCACCCAGTGGACTGTTATCACTGTCACCTCACTGCGCTGATGGCTGCAGTGTTTGACATCTGTGTTTCCTTGAGCTTTTCAGTACAATGATGGAGACCAGTGTCTCCATCCAGTGTAGCCATACACCCATAGGGTGGCACACAATTCTGCGCACCATCCCCAACAGTTCTTCTTGGGTGATAAAATCACCCCCTCTGCCACTGTACACAGAAGGAACCACAGGACTGTCCTCAGTGGCAGAAGTACCTGAGGGCCCAGGTAGTGCAGGGGGGGAACACAGGGTGCTAACATGTTGTGGTTTAGACATGCTGGGCCTTGGTTCCCTAGACAGTGGAGTGGAGGCAGGTGGATCTCTTGGGCCATGCCTACCCTCCTGTGGTGTGGTGGAAAAAAAATAATAAAAACAACCCAAAAAACAAAAGAGAAAATACGTATTGGGGGTGTGAGATTGCATAAGTTGTCTTATTTGTTTATTTTGGCTGAGGAAGTTGGTCTTCCATTTCTGAGTTCTCACTTTTGTATTTGTAGACAGCTTCTTTTGCTTACTGTATAACCTAGTAATGTCAGAATTGTGTCTGTCTAGGACAAGATAACAGTGTCCCACTGGCTGCTATAAAAGGCTCACTGTAAAGCCAGCAACAGCTCACTCTTACTAACCCCTGCCCATATAGCTGCAGTGAGAATAGAACCCCTAGCTGTCTAAGTACACAGGTTACAAAACACAGTACTTAACAAAAGTGCCACAGATCAAGTCTGACTTGGAGCGTGTCAGACAACACTTTATAGATGATGACATCAGCAGTGTCTACAGTGTCCCACAGGCTGCTGTAAAAGGCTCACTGTAAAGTCCAGCAACAGCTCACACACCAATTACCCCCCTCCATTTGGCTGCAGTGAGAATAAAACCCCTACCAATCTAAGTACATAGACTATAGAACATAGAACTTAATGCAAGTGCCATGGGTCTAGTCTGATTTTGACAGGACTGCAGGTGAACTTATGTAGAGAACATCATCTTAGGCTTGTGCAAGTTTCATAAAAATGGTAGGATATGCTACTGGTGAGGTAATTGCGGGATGCAAACATTTGCTCTTCTGTCTAGACATGCACACACACACACACACACACACACACACACACACACACACACACACACACACACACACACACACACACACACACACACACACACACACACACACACACACACACACACACACACACACACACACACACACAGTTGACTGTAGACACAGATTACAAAACAACACAACACTGAATGAGTCTTAGTTTGACAAGACTGCAGGTGAACTTATAGTGGATGACATCGACAGGCCATGTGGGGGACAAAAGGTCTATAGGCCTTCATAGGTACACGGCTTCATAGTGTTATCTGAGGCTAGTAGCCTAACAGCAGTAAGCTGTTTAGAATTCTATCTGTGTAAGAACACAAGTACCCTTATTGAGCATACTTGGCTGTTTGAGTTTTGCAGAGCAAGGCTTTAAGCAACACCAACTGTCCCTGTCCATAAGTGAGCACACAGTATTACATATAAAACTTTGTACTGTGGTTGATATATGCCTGGAAAAAGTAATGAGACGCCAGGGTTCTAGTGCTTGTTTGGGGCAGTTTGGGAGGGGGGGACATGTGGATGTACTGTAAGTATATGACATAGTTATATTGTGCCCTTAGTTTGCATTGTTTCCACATGTAGTTTTATGTCATACAAATGAACTGGACAACAAAGACAAATATTAAAATATCATATATACAATTCCATAGTGCTTTGGATTTGCGCAATGGTTAACAAAATGTACATGCATGCGATATAGGCCTGTTTGCACGCAGTGAAGCAGTGTGCAAATGCAAGCCACATTGCTAATGTTTGCTACTATACCCCATCCTATCTGTGCTCCGGGACATCTTTTTGTGATGGTGAAGAGCATTAATTGAATGTATCCATTTTCTATTTTTGGTGTCTGTTTCTAGGCAATCTGTTTTCCCATTTCTGCAGAGTTGCACATTATGAAAACAAGATAAGTTTAGCCAAACCATTTTTCAGGATGTGGCACATTGTGCATAAGTGGAATCATAAGAAAACAAAGAGGAAAAGATACTAAAACTAAGAAACACATACACAAAATCTTTAAAAGCACATTAAAAATGTATAGTACACATCACAGATTTCTACATATGTCAGGATCTGAACCCTCACACCAATACAGCTTCAGAAAACGGGGGGAGGGTGCCTAAGTCCTCTATGCCACGCAAACAGCAATGAAATGAAGTCATTATTCACAAAACCATCTGCATCAGAATGTACACTGCTATCAAACCATCAGCTGTGATTTGAACATTTAATTATTTTTACTATATTTGGATACACAGCAGTTAGTGATCACAAAACCTGCCATAATTTTGCATAGAAAAATATACAGCTCTGTCTTACCTTTCTTTGTTTCTTGGTCATTCATCAATTATCTAACACATACAGTGTGCATGGCATTCCATATCACTGGCCTTAACATATGAGAGAATATTAATTGGGATTAATATGATATGCAATCCTGGCTGAATGGTACAAATTCACATATACTGTTCTTTTGGGATAGCATAGCTGAGTTACTGTTATGGCAGGAACAAGGGTGCACTCCACTGTTTGGGGGGCAAAGCTCAGTTACTGTTATGACACAAACAAGTCTCACATCTGAAACTACAATGTGTATCATCACTTTATAACTTCTATCTTTAATGATTTACCATTACAAAGGTATGGTGCTAAACTGAGGCCATGCAGGGAACATCAGAATTCTTCAGAGGTATGACCATGTGAATCTTTCATGTATGATGCCTACAAATTACTAATTGACAAATATAAGTAAAATAAGTGTCTGGTGTCACATATTAAGGTACTTTCTGTACAAATCCAACACTACTTCTTGCTTATTGTACCAAGTTAGGAAATACAAGGATATGCTATAATATTATTAAATAATACACTCTAGGACTTACCTTCCAAATGCAGCAGTTGACACACCTTTAGTTCAGCGCTGACTCTGTCTGATGTAAGCAGTACATAGCAAATACATGGGGAGGTAATGGTCATGTGACTTGCCTGGCCTCAATTTTATTATATGCATGTGTAGGAGAAAGGTATTAGGTCCCTAGTTGGTCAGTGAATGTACTATGAATTGTCTCTTAACAAAAGCAAGGACAGACTGAGCATGCCTTCTTCTGCCTACAAAGACAACATCTGGGGGTTCCTCCTCTGAGTCCTCCTCTGACTGTCGCTGTGGTGACCTAGGCATTGGAGGGGGGATGTGTGTCCCTTCCCCTTGCTGATCCTGCTGCAGCTGTTTCCACAGGATCAGATTGTGGAGCATAGCACATACTGTAAACAGTTGTGTACATTTGCATAGATTATACTGCAGGGCTCCATCGGATATATCTAGGTACCAAAACCATGACGTCAGAAGCCCAGAAACACTCTCTATGATGTTTCTAGTTTGAATGTGTGCCTCATTATGGCATTCTTCTGTGGGTGTGTGTGCACTTCTGATGGGTGACATCAGCCATGGTTCCACGGCATAGCCAGCATCCCCCAGTAAATGGTTATGTGACATGTCTCCCTAGCAAACATCTGGTACAAATGTGATGTATGCCAGATATGGGAGTCATCAAAACTGCCAGGGTTGACAGCACACACATTCAAGATAATTTTCTGGGCATTGCACAAGACTTGGCAGTTGATGGAGTGATACCCCTTGTGGTTAAGGTACCCTGCTCTCCAGGTGATGCCTTACTATGGACATGGGTGTAATCTATGGCACCCAGTACTTCAAGGTAATGCACTACATGGTAAAATAGTTTCATATTGCTATCCCCTCTACAGAACTAGGGGGAAAATATGTACTGACTGACATGTATGAGCATAGCAACTAGAAATTGTTGGAGAATCCTGAAGGTTGATGACTGTGACACACCCATCATGACCCCAGGTGGTCTTTGAAAGGTACCAGTAGCTAATATTCTAAGGGTTACACATACCTTAGTTTCAACTTTGATGGGTTCCCCTCGGTTGGCTCTGGTTTTAAGTTAAGGACAGCAGAGCTCACAGAGTTCTTGGAATGTGTCCCTGTCCACCCTGTAGTGCTCTACAATTTCCAGCTCATGTAGCACCTGGGAAGTTACCCTGGGCTTGAACAGTCTTCTTCTTCCTGGCCTAGGCCTTTTGTCAGCAGCATTGGCTTCAGCCTCTAGCAAATACAGATGTAGAATAGCTGCAGCAGCCCCTAGCATTGTATCAGTTAAACATTCCCTTAAGTGTTCTCCAATGGTATTGGAGGATAAAGGAAAAACCAGGATGGAGGCTACATGGTTACGTTATACATTGCTGAATAGCTCCACCATGTTGGATTATTTGATCAACATGCAATTCCCCTGCTTATGTTATATCTGGCATCTATTAAACACAGCTGTTGCTTGCTCATTAGTGGACTACACTTGCCTCCACACACCTCTGCACACCTTCCTATAAATACGGTAAGCATTGGCAAAATTGATATTTCATCTGTTCTTGTGATATCATGCAAACAGAAGAAAAAGTGAAGGAAAGGTTGAACACCCTGTAGTCAAACCCAGGACCATCTTTATTCCAGTCCTAATACAGTTACATAACAACCCAGAGAAACCTGCCATTCATTCCTTTGTTTCTTGTGATTACTTTAAGTGCCATATCGTGCAAACAATGGCAAAGTAAAAAAAAATAATAATAATAAACTGGACAGACACCATGCATTTTAACAACCAAATAATGAGGATGAGAGAGAACATGGAAAGTTTGCCCTGCTTACATGCACTTTCACCCTTCATAGCCCTACATGTTCACCTCTTCAAGTATAAAGTACAAGTATGACTCTGTCACTGTCCATGTGGGTGTGAATGACCTGAGACTCACCTCTCTGGACTACATGAAAAGATACATGAAGGAGCTCTCGGATTATGTTGTCCAGGCAGGTATGACCCTAGCCCTGAGTAGCATCCTACCGTCACCCAGAATAACACCACAGTACAAGCAGAAAATGATTGACTTCAACAATTGACTAGGTTTCTGGTGTCATTTTAAGAGGATCCAGTATCTGTCTGCTTGGGATGACAAGACTGAGAGACCTCGATACTTTGCCAGAGATAATCTGCATCTTTCACCCCTGGGTTTCAGGATACTGGCTAAGGGTCTTGCCACCCCAATAGTGCCTTTTTAGGTGATGTTCTAAAGACCAAATTACCACTGGAAAAGCTATAAATAAATAAAATCTGAGGGTTATGCTGCTCAACACTAAAAGTCTAAATCTCAAGATGCACTTGCTCGAAGCACTCCTCTCAATAGAGAACATTCACATTTGTGCTGTAATGTAGACCTGGTTTAAAGCAGCAGAAAGCACCCCTGGGCTACCAGGCTATAACTCATTCCACACCTTTCAGCCCCAGAACATGAACCAAAGCTCCAAAGGCAGTGGTGTCTCCATATTCATAAAGGATATGCACACCTCCAGACTAGTAGTCCAGCATAATGTGTCTGAGATACTTCAGGTACAACTAACATTGGGTAAGATGGAGATTCAGGTCGTAGCCTGCTATAGGTCTCCAACCATGTCCCAAGACTCCCACTCCATGTTCCTAAGCACCCTGGAAACTATTATGGTCTAACCCAACACTCTCAGACTAGGCAACTTCAACTACCCCCCCCCCCATCAACTGAGAAAACTACTCATGCACTAATGCACTGGCCCAATGCTTCCTGGAATTCATCAATTCCAATGCCCTGGACCAGCTCATTCTTACTCCCACTAGAGGAAGCAACATCCTTGACCTGGTTATCACCAACATGGGAGATTGTTGTTCTAC
This sequence comes from Protopterus annectens, assembly GCF_019279795.1. NCBI lineage: Eukaryota > Metazoa > Chordata > Ceratodontiformes > Protopteridae > Protopterus > Protopterus annectens. Next base: position 440,153,370 of record NC_056735.1, on the reverse strand, counting down.
ACCTGTAGTCAATTCCTCCCTGGTTAAATCTGACCACAAACTGATCACCATGACAATCTCCATCTAATACACCTCCCAGAAAGGTAACCACCATAAAAAACTTCTCCAAAGCTGACTTTTGGCTCCTAAAAACAGAGATGGTTAACTTCAGGGCACCCATATCAATGGAAAATAGATGCATGAGTGCTGAATCATACACCAATGCATTGTATGAACATGTACATAAATGCATGGAACTAGCCATGCACAACAGAACCAAGCTGCTCTCCTCCAAATAAAGGAAGCCAATCTGGTGGTCCCCTACCTTTAATAAACTCTACAATAGAAGGAAGAAACTGTTGCAGAAAAAGGTGAGGCTCCAAGACTGGAAAAACTCCCTTATTAGCCTCAACAAAAAGTTGAGATCCCTCATCAAAACCTATAAATCCAGCTATGAAGACAGAATTGCAGCAGACACTAAAAACAACCACAAAGCCTTCTATAGTTATATCAAGAATGTCCACGGCAATACCAGGTTTGCCCTGAGTTACTGCACAATGGTACCGCCTATACTGAACCAACAGATATTGCCAACATACTGGCCGACAGATTCAGTGTCAACTTTACCCCCCCCCCCCGCAAAGGACCAATCACAATACAGGAGGAATGCCAGGCACCCAGTATTACTGTGGCACAGGTTAAACTTGCATTGTCCAAGGCCAAGAATACAGCTTCCATGGGACCAGACAATATCCCTGGATGTGTTCTACATGAACTACAAAGTGAACCTGCACCACATCTGTGTGACCTGTTCAATCACAGCTTCAACTCAGGCTTTGTCCCTACTGAATGGTGCACTGCTACAGTCATCTCTCTCCATAAAGGGGAAGTGAACAGACCATGGAAATTATTGCCCCATTAGCTTGATTAGTCTGATATGTAAGGCTATGGAGCGCATTATCATCAGAGACCTAATTAGCAAGGATATAGCAAATTTCCAAAGTCTAGATCCCATGCAATTTGGTTTCGTGAAAGGTAGATCATGCCTGCTCAACCTGGTTGACTTTTTGATTCAGTCACCAGAGCTGTGGATGAGGGCAAGGCAGTTCATACAGCCTACCTCGATCTGCCCAAGGCCTTTGATACCATTCCCCACTCAGGAATTATTGACAAATTCAACAAACTAGGCATCAACCCCTATATCACTAGGTGGGTTGCAAATTGGCTCACAGATAGAACCCACAGTATGAAAGTAGCAGACTCAAAGTCAGACTGCCGACCAGTCACAAGTGGATTCCCACAGGGATCGGTCATGGGTCCTCTGCTGTTTGGCATCTACTTCTCAGAAGTCCAGGCCAACATGTTGGGACTCAGAATGACAAAGTTCACAGACATCTGCAAGCGGGGAGCTATTATTAACTCCCCAAGTGATTTAGACATCCTACAGAAAGGCTTCACTGAGATCAGTGACTAGTGTCAATCCCATGGCCTTAAGCTTAATGCCAAAAAATGAGTCGTTATCCCCTTTGGGAGAAACTCAGTTCCCACTAATTACCACATCTATGGGAGCCCACTGAGCACTGAAGGCATTATAACAGATCTGGGGACACAGGTTGATTGTAACTTCTCCTTTGACTTTGGTCAGAAAGTCCTTCTATGTTGCACATCTCATTACCAAGAGTTCTGCATCCAGCAAGAAAGAGGTCATTATCTCTCTCTCTCTCTACTCTTCCCTCATTAGGCCAATCATCGAGTATAATGCCCCATTTGGCATGTACCTCACTAGACTCATTCAATAGCTGGAAAGGCCACAAAATTACCTGACAAAGAGAAATCAAGGCCTTAAACACATGTCCTATACAGTCAGACTCAAAAAACTCCAGCTATTCTCTGTCTCATATCATCTACTAAGAGGCGATCTCTGCTTGACTAAAGCCATGTCTGGCCCAGCTCTGTTAGAAATGTTACATCCAAATCCAAATCCCTCCACACCACACTCTCCAGACACCACATCCTCATCACCACAATCAACAGAACATGCTGGAGGTTCAGGTTTTTAACCCAGAGACTGCTCATGCTTTGGAATAGTCTTCCCATACATGTGAAGCAGAGCACCTCACTGGCCCTCTTCAAGAGAAACCTTGATGAGTGGATGGGAAATAGAAAGTTCACCCTGGGGATCACTGCGGTAGCTCTGCTTCATAGAGGCTCTGGGAACTAATGTTGGGCGGCATGATGCCAGGGGACTTCTGCGGGCTAGGCTTGTAAAGCCCTCAGGGTCATTAGCCTAGTACACACCTCTGAACCTATGAAACTATGAACCTGACACAACCGCCTGATGTTAGCATTCACTGTTGCCATGCATTAAACACAAACATTGTGGAAGTGCCTACACAAAGTGAACATCCCTTCATGGTTTCTCTTTTTTGAGAATCAGCAATTATAATGAGTTTTGATCTCTTTTGCATCTTCACCATGCTGACAGTCCAGAATCTACATGGTTAGTAACTGCAAAGGCAGGGAAACTGTACAGGAACCCAGTGTTTTAACACAGGAATGCATGTTTTAATAAAATGGGACTGTAATCCATCAGCTACATCCTGCATATGCTTCCATTACTTTCATGGAGGTTTACACATTTTAGAAGCCTGCATTACTCACAAGTATATTCTTCATATGGGGTGGGGGAGTGAAGCTGCATTTATTCCATAGCACTTAAAAAGGAATCATTATGATCGTTACACTGATTTTCTAGTATTCACCATATGTAATTAGGTCAGAATAAGTGTTGTGTTTCATGTTAAGGGCAGTTTTGTAGAAATGTAAAAGCTTTTACTTGCTCTTGTTTCCAAGTAGACTCCTTTCATTGGCTGTATTTGGAAAGTTTTGGAATACATAGCCAACATGAACAGTAAGTCTACATGGTTGCTTTAGAGGTTGTTGAATCACTCCGCCATGTTGTTTTGCTTCATTAACATGAAATTCAGCTACTTATGCTGTAATTTGCATGCCACAACAGTTTCCGTGTTTGTGCATGAATGCTTGCTGCTGCATGCTGCTACATAAAGTCAAAATTATCATGCAAGCTTTATTGAATCCCCTCACATGTTTAAACATAAATTAGCATGGTTTCATGGCTGGCAACAGTGTTGCTGCAGGAAACTGTGTAATGCAACACTGATAGCAAACCTGTTTAACTCAGAGCACAGTAGGCTAGTGGGTTTGTGAGGAATGCTACAATGATTGCCAGGGCTTAACATATAATATTTCTCATAACTCTCATTTTCTTTGAACAAGAAATCCCTACAAAGGACAACATAATGGGGGGGGGGGCAATGACCCAGAAATAGAGACAGATTTTACATATTTGCTCTTTTAAATTTAGACATGTGCTGAAATAACCATTGGTTTGTGTGTGTACATATATTTTCGGAAGGATTTGAAGTCTGAAACTCAAATGTATGTAATTTTTGTGTGACAACAATCTTGAGATCATCCCAGTGATTTGGCAGAAAATCACATGTTTTATAAGGAACATACCAAAAGATATATAAGGCAAAAATCTTGAAATTCTATGAAAACCGAAACAGTTGAGAGGTATGATAGCTATCTATATGACCCATACGCAGTACAGGATAGTGTATACAGTACAGAGTATTGTGAAATCACATTCCTAGCATTCCACGCTGAAGTTGTGTGAATGATCTGTAAGGGTACATAGACTGCTATGTAAAATAAACACTCAGGGGAAGTATGTGTATTGAATATGGACACAGAGATGAATTGTAAAAATGAACACAAAAACAAGGACAGGTGAAACAACCTAATGTACACCAGATGAGGGCATGTCAATGGAAGAGAGCTGCAGCAGCAACACCAATCACACACCAATATCTTACAGTATGGACTTTACAGTGAAAATGTGCATTATATGACCATCACAAAAGGTGGCATAATGGGGAAGATGTCTGTGTGAGATAAGCATCCTTATATGAACAATGCAGAGGACATCTATGAGGGATGTGATACACAACTGTGGAAGGGTGCATATTGTAAAGCTGTGCAAACTGATTTGCCTGAATATGAGTGCAACCTTAGCAGAGGTATCCAGCAAGTGGGACACAGGTAAAGGCTCATGAACAACATTAAAAGAAGTAAGGAAAATCATGGACAATATCAAAATAATACCACCAGTAATCCCATGTCTTTGGCGTGGCATATGTGATTTAGAATGATCAGAAATTATTTTGCACAAGCACACTTGTACAACTATTATTACATGTCTGCCCTCTATGAGGGTAATCATGCACACTGTCTATGTACTGTAACATCTGCTGGAAGTGTTAGGAGGGGTACTGTTATATCTGTATGTGACTTAATGATCAATACACAATAAAAGCAAAAGAATCCTTTTTAGCGCTTTCATCCACTTTTATTAACAACGTGAACTTCTTCAGAAAAGACATGAGCCCTCTCCAACTCATGTCTTTTAAAGCTCAATACAGGAAGTGATATCATAATTGAATTAATTGATTCAACAATAATTGTTAATTAATAACCAATATTCTTTTAAAATCCCATAACTTGCTTCTTTAAAACATTAACATATAAAATGCAACAAACTTTCGTGACTTGCATCAAAAAAACTTTTTCAATGCTGTTGTGATTGAATTTTCAACTTTAATACAGCATCACTATAAAGATGTATACTTATATACATAACTATAGTAATGTATAAATGCGCACCCACACACACACACAGACTAGAAAACACACACGCACACACACACACACACACACACACACACACACACACACACACACACACACACGCACACACACACACACACACACACACACACACACACACACACACACACACACACACACTCTCACACACACACACACACACACACACACACACACACACACACACACACACACACACACACACACACACACACACACACACACACACACACACACACACACACACGCACACATATCCACACCCATACTTCCTGTATTGAGCTTTAAAAGACATGAGTTGGAGAGGGCTCATGTCTTTTCTGAAGAAGTTCATGGTGTTAATAAAAGTGGATGAAAGCGCTAAGAAGGATTCTTTTGCCTTTATTGTGGCTATCGCATCACTTTGCTATCTTTGTGTTTATAAAGTTTATTCAGTTTTGTCGGCTTAGTCCGTACTTTTTTAGTTTTAATGATCAATACAGGCTAAGCTGACTGGTGTGCATGGCAGATATATATGGCACAATCCACACCATCATAAATGTCACCCATGTCAGTAATGTTGTCAAACAGGTATGTATGTACCGTGTGCATCACTGGAACAGGTAGCCCACATGAATATGGTGTAACAGTCTCAGTAGTTGGCTTACATACAAGGACGTAGCCAGCAGTGTGAACAGATACTGGTGAAACTTCCACTTACCATCTACCCCAAGACACAGGTCACATACCTATTTGCCTGATCATAGGGTGTGATATCTACATTATACTTGGGTTGTGTGTTTGTTTTCCTGACATAACAAATCCCCCCCCGTGCTTTCTGTCATTGCAGGTGTTGTCATGTCTGTGGCAGCAATCTTTGGTGTGTGTTGATACTGTCTGTTTCATACTAATACCACAGTTGGAGTTAATGATTGCCCACAATCTGTAGTCCTTCAGACAACTGTTTGGACAAAGGATGTGTATGTCATCTGTGATGTCTGACACTTAAACAATGGGCATGAAAGGGTCTAGCAGACAGGCCTGATGTGAGCACCTTATCATTGGACCCGAGATATAGGTCTCTTCACACATTTAAACATATTTACTGCAGATGCCACGTATGTGATACAGTGGTCTATCCACTTGGTGATAGAGGTGTTTATGGACACACCTGACAGTGCTGAGTGAATACCTCAGGTGGATTTGCATCAAATGCCTTGGGCTTGTCAAGTTCAAAAGGATGATAGTGCTGTCATAATGCATGCCCTCTATGACCTCTTTTAGGACATCTAACAGATATAAAAGACATGATATAACATTAACAACTCACTAAGGTCTGTTGCACACAGCCGGGATATTAGATGAGGAGGGTCAGGATGTGTCTATACATACATCTTTGGGTTCTGCCCACCCCTACTCAGATAGACATATGTTGATGGACATCCTCCTACAGGAATATTGTCTGTGTGGAGGGTATGTTGAAGTTTGTATTCAACTGTGTCAAGAAGGTGTAGGAGGTGTTTCATGTGATATGCGATCTGTGATGTTGTCACAGCCCATTGATCCTGTGTGATATGCTTGGATGAAGGTAAGACAGAGCATACTGACTATCCTGATCTGGCCAAGGTTTGAACACAATCCCCCATGCAGGTATTATTTAGAAACTCTTCCAGATGGGGATTAAACTTTATGCCATTAGATGGATAACCAGTTGGCTCACTTGGCAGAAAATATATTGTGAAAGTCGGTGAATCAAACTGTACCAGTAGAGCTGTCACCACTGGTGTACTCCAGTGATCTGTGCTTGGCCCTTTTCTGTTTGGAATCTACTTCTTGACAATTCAGGCTAAAGTATACTGCCTTTGTCTTACTGCATTTGCTGATTCTGGCATAATGGGTAAAAACATTGAGTCCACCTATAATGATAGAGCACTACAGTAGGGTCTAACATGGACAAATGATTGGTGACAAAGCAACACGGTCTACAAATAAATGCAAACATGCATAATTATTTTGTCCTTCTGCAAAGTGGAATTTCAGGCTAATTACAGCATTGACAACAGTCCTGCTATGCTGAAACCCAGTGATGCAAGCACTGCGAACACACATACATAGCAATCTGAACTTCGACCACCAGATGTCCATACTGGTATTAAAAGCCTATTTTATGCACACCATAAGCCATGCCATCATATTCAGATCCAAGGAATATATTACAACACTGTACTTGAATTTCATCAGATCATTAATACAGAATATAGGTTCATAGGTTCATAGGTTCATACTAGGCTATCTGCCCTGGGGCAATTATAAGCCTAGCCCGATTCTGTATGGCTTACACCACCCCTTGATTTGAGTATACTGTGCCCTTTTTAAGGTTTAGTTTACTGTGCCTCTGTCTAATAGTGACACGGGAGTAATCCCTGGGACAAACCTACGATCCTCCATCCACTTATCGAGATTCTTCTTGAAGATATTCAGTGAGGTGCTCTGCCTCACATGAACTGGAATTCTATTCCAGAGCGAAGGGAGCCTCTGGGTTATGAACCTGTCCCTTCAGCAAGTTCTATTTATTTCTGTGCTGAGGTTCAAGTCCCTCAAGCGTGTGGCTCTAAGGGATTTAGATTTACTGAGGTGGAGCATGTCCATTAATTCTGGATTTGACATAGCTTTGTATGTCAGGCATAAATTGCCTCAAAGTAGGCGGTATGCAACTGAGTAGAGCTGGAGTTTTTTTTAACTGAGCAGCATATGGCATCTGTTTGAGACCCTTGATCCTATTGGTGAGATACTTTTGGGGTCTTTCTAATTGCTGCAGGTGTCGGGTAAGGTACATCCCAAAAGGGGCATTGTATTCTATGATGGGCCTGATGAGGGATGAATAAAGGGGCACGATTACCTCTCTTGATCTAGATGTGAAACCCTTCATGATGAGTTGGGCTATGTAGAAGGTCTTTCTAACCACTTTGGCAATGTGGTTTTCAAAGGAGAGATTGCTATCAACTTGGGTCCCCAGGTCCCTAATAACTTTCTCTGTACTTAATGGGTTTCCGCCTATGTGGTAATTTGTGGGCACATTGTTTTTGCCAAAGGGTATGACTATACATTTTTTGGCATTTAGCTTTAAACCATGGCACTGGCACCAGTTATCTGTCTCTGTGAGACCTTTTTGAAGGATGTTTGTGTCAGCTGGAGAGTTGGTTATGGCGCCCAGTTTGCAGTCGTCTGCGAACTTGGTGAGCCATAGTCCTCCCAAGTTTGCCTGTCCTCGGAAAAGTATATACCGAACAAGAGTGGTCCCAGGACAGAACACTGTGGGATGCCACTTGTGACCGGTTTCGAGTCTGACATGGCTCCAGCAACTCTCACTCTGTGGGTTCTGTCTTTGAGCCAGTTTGCGACCCATCTTGTGACATAGGGGTTTATATTTAAGCTGGATAGCTTATCTATGATGCCCGAGTGGGGTATTGTGTCAAATGCCTTTGCAAGGTCCAGATAGGCTGTGTGGACTACCTTCCCTTCATCTATGGCTTTGGTGACTGTTTTGAAGAAGTCAACCAGGTTCAAAAGGCAGGATCTGCCCTTGACAAAGCCGAACTGGGTAGGATCTAGTGTCTGTAGGCCCCCAATGTCTTTGTTTATGAGCTCCATGATGATCCTCTCCATAGCCTTGCAGACTAAGCTAGTCAGACTTATGGGGAAATAGTTTCCAGGGTCTGTAGAGGCTCCACCTTTGTGGAGTGGGACCACTGTTGCTGTACGCCATTCTGTGGGCACATATCCTGTAGTGAGGCTGAGATTGTATAGCTGTTTTATTTGAGGGATTAGTTCCTCTTGTAGTTCATGTAGGGCGCAACCTGGCATGCCATCTGGTCCCATGGAAGCAGTGTTTTTTTCTTTGGAGAGGGCAGCCTTCACCTGAGCATCTGAGATGTTTGGGAGGCAGCCCTGTGCCGGGATAGATACTTGCTCTTTTGGGGGGGAGGGGGTGGAGAAGTTTGCACTGAACCTGTCTGCCAGGATATTGGCGATGTCTGTGAGTTCAGTGTATTTTTTGTAGTTTAGAATCAACTCAGAACAAGTCTGGGAGTTGCATCCCAGGTTTCTAACATAACTGAAAAATGCCTTATGATTGTCTTTGGTGTCCTGTGCAATTTTTCTCTCGAAGCTGGCCTTGGAGGATTTTATGAGGGATCGTAATTTTTTGCTAGTACTGATCAGAGATGCCTTCCCTATTAGGGATTTTGCTCTATCATGTAGTAGCTTCCTCCTTCTGTTGTGCAGTTTATTTATGGCAGGGGTCCACCAGACTGGATGCCTGCCTTTGGATGATTGGGTCTTGGTTTTGTTTGGGATAGCATGATCCATGCATTCCTAGAGATGTCCGTAGAATGCATTTATATAGGATTCTGCAGTTTGGGCTGTAGTTTCCACTGACCCTGGGGCCTTGAAGGATTCCACTTCAGTTTTGAGAAGTGAGAAGTTCATTTTTGAGAAGTTTTTCACTGTGGTTTTCTGGGCTGGGGGTGGGGTCGGGATGTGGACATCCAGTGAAATTAATTTATGGTCTGATCTTACCAATGAGGGATATACTTCTGATGTGGAGCATAGAGTCCCCATGTTGGTAATGATCAGGTCTAGAATGTTGTCCCCTCTTGTGGGAGTGGTGACTAGTTGTTCCCTAGCATTTGAGTTTATAATTTCCAGGAATCTTTGGGCTAAGGTGCTGGGGCTTGAGTAGTGCTCCCAGTCAATGTTTGGGTAGTTGAAGTCGCCCAATATAATGGTGTTCGGAGAGATCTTCATGTTCTCCAATGTTTTCAGGAAAGCCGAATGGGATTCCTGACTTTGAGCGGGTGGTCTGTAGGATGCTATAAACTGAAAAGCAGTCTTGCCCACTGTTAGTTGCACATGGATGGTCTCCGATACTTTGTGCAATGCCACTAACCTGGAGGTGTGGATTTCCTTGATAAATATGGAAACTCCCCCTTCTTTTGTGGTCCGGTCCGGGTTTTGGGGCCGAAAAGCATGATATGAAGTATAGCCTGGTAGTGCTGGGGTGCTCTCTGTAGCCTTGAACCAGGTTTCTGTCACTGCACAGATATCGATGTTCTCCATACTGAGGAGAGCTTCGAGTGCGTGCATCTTGAGGTTAAGACTTCTGGCATTTAGCAGCATTACCCTTAGTTTCTTGTTCCTTGTGCTGTCTATGGGGGTGGGTTTGACTTTTGAGCCTTGACTAAAAAGGCACTATGGGGGTGGCAAGAGCCTTTGCCCATATCCAAAAGCCCAGTGGTGACAGGTGTAAGCCGTCCCTAGCGAAGCAACGTGGCTTATCGAGCATGTCATCCCAGGCTGACAGACACTGGATCCACTTTGAATGACACCAAAATTTTAGCCAATTGTTAAAATCGATCATTTTGTCTTTGTACTGTGGCATCATTCTAGGTGAGGGTAAGATGCTGCTCAAGGTCAGGGCCATACCAGCCTGGGCTACATGATCAGAGAGCTCCTCTATGTCTCTTTTCATGTAGTCCAGGGAGGTACGTCTCAGGTCATTCACACCAGCATGTACAATGACTGAGTCATATTTGTATTTGCTTTGGAGTGACCTGAGTGCTTGCGTTATGTGTCAGATCCTAGCACCCGACAGGCAGCTCACCGTGACCTTCTCTTTATTCAGCCTGTTGAGCGTGACGTCAGTGTGTCTGACAATAGAGTCACCTATAACAAGAGTATTAGGTGTGTTATTCAGCCTTAAGGGCTGTGGCTGCTTGGCACACTGACTTTGTGGGTTATGTGTTGTGTGTGTTTTGTTTTGAGGTAGAGTTTGCTTGGATGTCTGCTTTGGAGGTCTCTATTGCTTAGGTAGATTTTTATTTAGAGCCTCCGAGTATGTTTTTGTGTATTATGTGTTTGGCTCACTGATGTGGTGGGACTATGTGATACTGGAATTGTGTTGTGTGAGGTTACCTTCTCCTCCTGACTGGTTACACCAGTTTTGAGATGAGAGAGCTCAGCCTCCAGTTTGGCTAAATAGTTGCATCTCTCACATATATTTGAACCTGTTTGGGGGAGGAGAGGGTTGTCCGTGTACATGAGACAGTTGTAACATTGCCTCAAAATTCCCATATTCACCAGCTGGACTGGAGAGGAAACCATTGACTGACCTTTGGACATGCTAGAGTAATAGGGAAACTGAATTTAAGATGGACCAATAGAGGACAGGGTAATCGTAGAGAGTATAAGAGTAAGTAGTGCTTATGGTTTAATAGTGCTAACTTGTAGGATTACTTAATTGGATCACTGAAGGGCCTTAGAATGAGAATATGGTGTTTAAATTGAGAGATAGAGCAGTTCTAAGGGAAAAAGTGAAGAGCAGACTTTGTGGAGCCAGGAATAGCTTAAACCCAATTAGGCGGCGCTGCCCGTTGTTGCGCTATGCTCAAAACCACGCAAAACCGTGCAAAAGAGGGTTTTAAGAGTGGAAGATGAGGGAGTTTTGGAATTGACCCAAAATGGCCAATAAAACTACAGTTTCAAGTCAATAACCACTCCCACAGGGGCAGACAGGCTGTTCAATGTTTTTCACTGCCACTGATCAACAGAGAGACTTTCCTTTAGCCCAAGCAAAAAATGGCCTCACAGAAACTTACAAACAGTTCAAGAATGGCAAGCCTGTAACTGAACTTTTTTTAATGCTCTCTTTTCCATGTAACTCACCAGACATGTGCAGCAGCAGATGTAGAGACCACATAGGTTTTTTACCAGGAAAACCCAGTGCCTGCAAACCATGCTATGATGTATGCGGTTAAACTGAAAGCCATGTCACTGTAATCTGTATCTTAAAGGATGAGGTGACTTTTGCCTGGCCACCAGGCAAGTCATTGACCCTGCCCTGGTAGGAATAGTGCACATCCACAATTCAGATATATGTGATGACATCATCAGTGTCTGGTGAGGAGAATATGGCAGTAACAGTGTCCCACATGCTGGTGTAAAAGATTCTCTCTAATGTCAAGCAAGTGAGTGCACACACACCAGTTGACTGCAGTGAGACTAGAGCCCATAGCTATATATCACAATTTGTGTGTGTGAGTGTGTGTGTGTGTGTGTGTGTACAACCTAGTATAGTTAATGATTATTAATGTATACATTCTATTAAATATTGCAAAAATGATTTACTTGGTCACTGTCACACATTGGCTATGTGTTACACATGCAGTCTTGGTCAATGTCTTTATGTCAGTATTTTTTTCTTTGTATTGCTAAGTGCTTTTAACAATTGTCATTATCTTTGTCAATGTAGCCTATGTTGTGGCCGAAAAGGGTCCTTGGACCAGTTCACTTTCTTGGTTACGAAAGTAAAAATAAATATGAAATAATTGAGAAACTAGTAAATCACATTTTAAGTCTGCATCATTCATGAGACCAAAAAATCCTCCTACTGAAGGCATTGGAAGTATCAAACAAAGCTTAAGAGTCCTACTACTTGTCACTTGTAAATGCAGAGCAATGATCATTCCCTGCAGTGATAGTTTTCACACCTCAACATGAGAGTGTGGGGGAGAGTTTGTCATATCTTTTAAAACTACAAAAGACTCCTCTTACAAAAAACTGTTATTTATCTAGTTTCATTTGTTACATGTAGCTAACAGATATTTATAGCATCAAACAAGATCTGACAGACACACAAATGAAGCTCAGTCAGGTAAACATAGAAGCAGCTCTGTTATAGAAGGTGTGTTTAGATGATGCTTCACAGTCCTACCATTCTATCTTAATGGCATGAAAAAACAGCATCAATTCCTTATGTCTAGCATGAGTCATGTAAAGAGGACTTGAAATGTATTCTGGGAAGAAAGAATTAAAGCAAGAAAACAAGATCACATTACCAAGGCAGGCCCCATCATCTGCCATTTTGAGAGAAACATATTATGATTGTAAAAGAAGCACTTGGAGTGATTTTGAGGCATTAAAACAGCTCAAAAACAAAAATACAATGAAAAAAATATGTTTTTTGAGTTCTAAGGTGGAGTTTTCCTTTAACTGGGAATAATATGATATGCAGTGCAGGTTGGATGGCACAAATACACATATACTGTTCTTTTTGGGGTAGCATAGTGGATTTACTGTTTTGGCAGGAACAAGGGTACATTCCACTTTTTAGGGGGCAAAGCTCAGTTACTGTTATGACACAAACAAGTCTGATGCTTGAAACTGCAATGTGTATCATCACTTTCTAACTGCTATCATTAATGATTTATCATTACAAAGGTATGGTGCTAAACTGAGGCCATGCAGGGAACATCAGAATTCTTCAGAGATATGACTGTGTGAATCTTTCATGCCTGAGGCCAACTAATTACTAATGGACAAATATAAGTAAAATAAGTGTCTGGTGTCACATGTTAAGGCACTTTTTGTACAAATCCAACCCTACTTACTTGCTTACTGTACCAAGTTAGGAAATACAAGGATATGCCATAATATTAGTAAAGAATACGCTCTAGGTTCAGGATGTACCTTGCAAATGCAACTATTGGCACAACTTTAGTTCAGGGCTGACTCTGTCTGATGCAAGCAGTACACAGCCAATACACAGGGAGGTAAAGGTTGTGTGACTTGCCTGGCATCAATTTTACTATAGCTATGCATTGCCAAAGCAAGGGCAGACTGAGCATGCCTTCATCTGCCTACAGGGACAGCAGCTGAGGGTTCTTCCTCTGAGTCCTCCTCCGACTGTGGCTGTGGTAACCTAGGCATTGGAGAGGGGATGTGTGTCCCTTCCCCTTGCTGATCCTGCTGCAGCTGTTTCCACAGCATCAGATTGTGGAGCATAGCATATACTGTAAACATGTGTGTACATGTGCGTGAATTATACTGCAGGGCTCCATCAGATATATCTAGGCATCAGAACAGTGACTTCAGATGCCCAAACATACTCTCTATGATGTTTCTAGTTTGAGTGTGTGCCTCATTATGACATTCTTCTGTGGGTATGTGTGAACTTCTGATAGGTGTCATCAGCCACGGTTCCAGGGAATAGCCATCATCCCCCAGTAAATGGACATGTGATGTGTCCCCCTAGCTAACATCTGGTACAGCTGTGATGCATGCCAGTTATGGGAGTCATGAAAACTGCCAGGGTTGTCAGCACACACATTCAAGATTATTCCTTGGGCATTGCATAAGACTTGGCAGTTGATGGAGTGATATCCCTTGTGGTTAATGTGCCCTGCTCACCAGGTGGTGCCTTAATATGCGCATGGGTGTAATCTATGGCAGGCAGTACTTCAGGGTAATGCACTACTTGGTAAAACAGTTTCATGTGGCTAGCCCTCTCTTCAGAACTACAAGGGGAAAAATATGATCTCACTGGCATGTATGAGCATATCATCCAGTGGAGGATCCTGGAGGATGATGTCTGTGACACACCATCATGACCCCAGTTGGTATTTGAAAGGTACCAGCAACTAATATTCTAAGGGCTACACATACCTTAGTTTCCACTTTGATGGGTTCCTCTCAGCTAGCTCTGGTTTTGAGTTGAGGACGGCAGAGCTCACAGAGTTCTTGTAATGTGTCCCTGTCCACCCGGTGGCGCTCTACAATTTCCAGGCCATGTAGCACCTGAAAAGTTACCCTGGGCCTGAACACTCTTCTCCTTCTTGGCCTAGGCCTACTGTCAGCAGCACCAGCAGCATTGGCTTCAGCCTCTAGCACATGTACATGTAGAATAGCTGCAGCAGCCCCTAACATTTTGTCAGTTAAAATGTCTTTATGTCTACTCCAATGGTATTGGAGGATAAAGGAAAAACAAGGATTGAGGCTACATGGTTACTTTACATATTGTCGAATAGCTCCACCATGTTGGATTGATTGATTAACATGCAATTCACCTGATTATGTTATATCTTCCATCTATTAAACACACGTATTGCTTGCTCATTAGTGCACAACATGCGCCTCCATACACCTCTGCCCACCTTCCTGTAAATAAGGTAAGCATTGACAAAACTGATATTTCATCCGTTCTTTTGATACTGCGCAAACATGGGCCATAAAAAGTGAAGGAAAGGTTGAACACCCTGTAGTTAAACCAAGTACCATCTATATTCCAGCCCTAATACATACATGTGCTGCCACCAGAACAGTTACATAACTACCCAGAGAAACCTGCCATTCATTCCTAAGTTTCTTGTGATTGCTTGAAGTGCTATATTGTGCAAACAATGGCAAAGTAAAAAAAAAATGAACTGGACAGACACCACACATTTTAACAACTAAATAATGAGAATGACAGAGAACATGGAAATTTTGCACTACTTACATGCACTTTCCCTGTTCATAGCCCTACATGTTCATCTCTGCAAGTGTAACATGACACAACTCCCTCCAATGTTAGCATTCACTGTTGCCATGCTGTGGAAGTGCCTACACAAAGTGAACATACCTACATGGTTACTCCTTTTTTTTTGAGATTCAACAATTATGAGTTTTGACCTCCTTTGCATCTTCATCATGCTGATAGCCCGAAATATACATGGTTAGTAGCCCAGGGGCAGCTCGTGCCATAGGACTGCAGCCCTCCCACCTAAAAAAAAATGAAAAAACAGAACAGAACCACAAAATCAATTCCCGGACATGCACGTATGTGCACACGCTCTCAGACTGCTTTCTCAGCAGTCTAGATAGGGGGGAAAGGCATCTCAGCCCCAAGATGCCCAGAAGTCTGTGCGGCAATGACATCATGAAATGGAGGCACTCCGGACTGCAGCAGTCGCAGGCAGGAGCAATCGTGGATTTGGACTGCAAGGATGGTCCAATCGCACAAGGAATACAGGTAAAGGGGCTGTTCGGGTATTAGGTCATCGGTGCTTGGGCGGATATTGTGGAAGCAGTTATTTAGGTCATCAGTGGGGCTGTTCGGCAATAAGGTAAGCATGCAGTGTGTGTGTGTGTGTGAAATGCCCCAGTTACTATATACTGGTGGCTAGAGCAAACTCATGGTGGTGTGGCAGGGAATACCTCAGGCTTGAACCCTTTACTTTGTATGCAGGTGTTAAGGGCCTGAATTCCCTACCCACCACCATTTGTAAAAAATTGCAGATTTTTGCCTCATATTTGATCTGTTCTGTTCCTCATAATATCTGTGTTTTCTAAATATTTAAATGCTTGATGTCTGATGGTGCAGTGATAGCATTGTTACCTCACAGCTGTAGGTTCTCAGGTTTGATTCTTGGCTGGGGTGCTTTCTGTGTGGGATCTGCATCTTCTCCATGTGTTTGTGAGGGTTTGCTTTTGTGTCCTCCCATGTTACATAGACATGTCTGCATTATTTCTTCCTGGGCATCTGCTGAAAATTGTTTTTTTGTTCCAAATCAGACTGTCCTGGTTAACAGATAAGTTAATGTCGTTGTCGGTGGCAGTGGTGGTGGTGTTGTTGGTGGGTACAGAACAACAGGCAAATAAAGCATGTGCAATTCGTTTGTGCAGGAAGAAAAGTTAATTTTCCACCCAGGAGACTGGGAAACACATGACTGCCATTATGGAAAATACACTTCCCTTTTTCTGTAAAAGTGGATAGGAAATCTGAAATTCATCACTAGTCTGACACAGACGTCTATGATCGACAGAGGCAGCAGTTAAATCTTGTCCTAAGTAGCATACCTCTTAAAACAATCATTAAAACAAAATAGCCCATGGGATAGGTTTGGGTTGCACCCGGCTAGCTGATGAAGGCCTCAGTGGTCATCAGCCTAGTATATACATTGAAATCTATGAACCTAGAATTTAATTCTGCTAAGTATATCAGGGGAGGGGGAACTGTGCACAGCTGGTTATGTTTATGGCATTAAACTTACCGAGTGATGGAAACTGGATAAGATGCTACGAACTTTGCAGTGAGCAGAGGAATTGGAATTAGATTATGAACCAGAAATCTATATATCTGAGCTGAGGTAGTGGTTGTGGGTTATAGATGGAACTGCAACAGAGGAAGTTGCCCTAAAGGGGCCAAAGAGGACTGGCAAGAAGAAATGTTATTTGAAGGATAAGAAATAAGGGATAGTGCTTTGGGGTTATACTATCTCAGAAGGCGCTAATGACTTCTTATTGACAGTGATTGGTTTGATTATATAATGACATTGCATTTGAAATGTTAAATAAAAGTGACAGGTATTTGAATTTCAGACTTCAGGTTTCTGAATGTTTAATTATTTACATATTTGATGGTGCAATGCTAGCATTGTTGCCTCACAGATATAGGTTTTCTGGTTTGATTCTTGGCTGGGGTGCCTTCTGTGTGGAGTCTGCATCCCCTCCCTGTGTTTGTCTGGATTTGCTTTGGTGTCTTGCCATTTTGCAAATACATGTGCCTGCAGTATTTCTCCCTGGGCCTCTGCTGAAAATTGTTTTTGTTCCATCAGAAGCAAAATTGACAGGCATTTGAATTTCAGACTTCATATTCTTCAGAAAATACATAGTAACACAACCTTTTATTCAAGCAATTTTCTAAGTTTATAAGATGAATATTTCAAATTTGTCCCTATTTTTGGAACTGTATTCCCCCATTATTGACTTTGTCCAGGTTTTTTGTGCTAAGGTTGACAGCTATGGCAAGAACTGAATTCACTGAATATGTTTGAGGGCTGTATTCCCTCATTACTGGGTTTGTCCAAGTGTTTTGTACTAAGAAGTTGACAGCTATGGCAAGAACTGAATTCACTGAATATGTTTGAGGGCTGTATTCCCTCATTACTGGGTTTGTCCAAGTGTTTTGTACTAAGAAGTTGACAGCTATGGTGAGAACTGAATTCACTAAATGATAGCCATTTGAGTTCCAGTCTTCCTCTCTTTCACAAAGCAGCTGATTTGGTGTAGTGGTATGTTGCTCTGACTGTTTTGCACAGGGACCTTGTCAGTAAAATGTATGGTGGTAACACAGCATTTCCCTGTGACAAAGCAGCTGATTTGGCATAGTGGTATGCTGCTCTGACTGTTTTGCACAGGGACCTTGGCAGTAAAATATATGGTGGTAACACAGCATTTTATTCTAGCAACTTTCCAAGATTAGACAAGAAATGTTTAATGTGTCCCTGTTTTATGGGCTTTTGACCCCCCCCCCAATAAATGTTAGCCTTTTCCAGATTTCTTGTGCTGTGAAGTTGAGATGCAGTTGAGTATTGAGCAGATTTTACAAGGAGCTGAGAGCTGCAGGGGAAGAGAGGTTTAGTGCTGCTTATGCTGAGTTGGCTTGCATTGTTAATAGCACAAAAGGTTGTGTACTTGCTGTTGATGCAGAAAGCTGTGGGTTCCACTCCCACAAGGGGTGGATGCTGCCATACTGAGAATGTCCTCCTTGGTGAAGATACTAAATATGAGCCTGTTATCAGTTTGCCATCCATTTCCTCTTGCAATATTACTAGCTTATCATTTTTTTAATGTAATATAGGCAATTTATTCCTCAGGGGCAACATACACTATTTTTTGATGAAACCATGAAATATAAAGGTGTTTGCTAACAGCAATCTCTTCATTCGTTACAAATTTCTTTAATGTGGAATTAGTTCGATGACTTTTACTTCAGGGTTTATGCATATTTACTGATAATGGACTGTAGAATTGTGCATATTTACTGATAATGGTGGACTGTAGAATTGTGCATATTTACTGATAATGTTGGACTGTAGAAGTCCGAGTAGACTTTTATGATGGAAATGTTCTGAACTGGGCAGTTTTGTCATTATGGGTGCATGCATTTTGTTTCATTGCTTACTGGAAAAATGTTCAAAACAAATTTAAAACGCCCTCTAACAACTGTACTGTACTGTACAAGGAATATAATTTAGTACTATCAGGAAGGTGTATCAAAGAGCACATGTATGTTTCATAAGCAAGAGACCTATGATTTGAAAACAGCCCAAAATTAATCTTTATCTGCCACTGGCAAAATGTATTTTCTTTGAATATGGGTTTCAATGCTGTTTCAATTAATGTGAGTTTCAAGGGCAGAGAAGTTTTAATGCTAAGTCTGTTTTCATTGTGAGACTGCATTGCTTTGTTTAGCAGATGTCTTAGTGTTTGTGCTGTAAAATGCAAAATAAAACTTTCAAATGAAGTCCAAATCATCATAGAAGTAAAGCAGTATGCGCATTAGTGTTTATGGTAAATGGAGTGAAATAGCCAAGTAATGGATCATTGGAATGGCTGCAGAGGCTCCATTCGACGATGATTTTGTGAGGGGGAAGGGCTGCAAACTCAGAGGCTCAGCTGAACTATACCTCCCAACTGTCCAGATTTTCAAAGAATGAATACATTTTTGCTTCTTATTTTTGGTTTGTTCCTCATAAAATGTGTAGTTTTCTGGCAAATCATTTAGGAATTAAGTCACTAAATAATGATACACTGAGTTTCAGACTTCATAACTTTCAGAAAAATGCATGCTAAAGTAAGACCTGTTATTCTATCAACTGTCTCAGTTTATACAAGAGCAATTTTTAGTACTGTTTATATGTTCCCCCAGTATATTTGACCTTGTCCAGATTTATTGCATTAACATGTTGAGAGGTACATGCACATAAATTGCTTTATAGAATTAGGCATCGCCAGCCTCTCAACTGTCCCTGATTTTGGCTCAAAATGTTGCTCTTCCCCCTAATAATGCCTCAGCAAAATAGCAATGTTGGAAAAAAACATGGAGGGTTTACAACTAAGAAATAACTGTCATAATCAAAGTTATAGATCACTTGAAATGCATGTAGATTCTTTTAATTTGTCAGCTGCTCGAGTTAGCAGTACTAATATTAAAGTGTCCCTTCTTTGACAGGTTCCCAGCTGTATTGTGTGGCTATTTTATATTTTTGCATCACATTTTTGGTCCATTTTTCATAAAATTATGTTTTTGGCAAATTAGTGACAAATCATTAAAGACTGACGTTAGAAAATAATGACAGACATTTGAGTTTCAGATTTCGTACCCTTCAGAAAATTCATACTAATGCAAGATCTATACTATTATCTTTCTAAGTTTATAAGAGCAATATTTAAAAATTGTCCTTATTGTTGGGCCTTTGTCCCACTTCTATGTATGGCTTTGTCCAGATTTCTTGCTCTGAGGTTGAGAGGTAGGACAAATGTATCAGGGCCATCACAGTCAGCCAGAGACATTTCAAATTGTGACATACTTGTTGCACCCCACTCCCCCATGTATTGACTCTGGATGTGTTCAAGCAAGGCAAGGAGTAGTTATGCAGTGTAACATGTGCAGAGTGTCCCCCCATCCAGGGTAGACACAAGTACTACAGTGGCTTTCATCTGTCCTTGATTTTGCAGAATAGTCTGGTTTCTGTCATATTTTTGTGCTGTTGATTTATGCTTATTACTCAAAGTGCCTGTTGCTCTGTGTTTACGTAGCAATGCTTTAATGACCATAAGATAAGCTTGTCTGAGATCATAAGATGCAAGTAAGCTTTAATAAGCATACTGTTAAAGAATTGCCAACATTGAAAGCCTTTCAGTTGTTGCCATGCAGAGAATACTTAACTAGATAATGTATAAGCTTTGGGTACTAAAGGACAGGATTACATTATTTTAAAAAGCTCATTACACTTGTTGGAGACTTCCAGTCATCTATACAGGCTTTACTCATAAACTAAACAGAATGCCAATCATGTGTGGTCCATAACCTGTACAGTAATCCTTTAAGCAATGTATCTTGAGCTTGTTTCGTGTTTGCTTTTTTTTACTTTGATCATATTTTCCCCATGAAACAAGTAGATAGTTGTCAGGCAGCAGGTCTTTTTTGGATAAGAAACATTTTTACAAGTGGGGGCATCACAGAGATTTCTACTTTCAGCATGTTACTTAGTATTTTAATAAAGCTGAATATAATTTATAATTAAAACTGCAGTGCAAGGAGAAGTGGTTTGAGTTGAGTGCTGCTTGTTTTTCTTATACTTGATTTTGACTGGCATTCCAGTAATATATTTAAAAAGTAATTTATTTTTTCATGCCTCACAACCTTTTGTTTCCATCTAGATATTAAGTAAGCTGTCATGCAGCCAATACATTGAAATATTTTTATTCTTCTACACTTATTTGTGTCTTGATTGGACTCTCATAATGACAGTTTGGCACCCAGGGCAGCGTATTTAATTAAAGTTAGTTTTTGTGATTTTGAGCATAGCTCCTCCCCTTTCTAGTTGGCCACATCCCTTCCCATTGACCCCACCCATTCAGCTGTTTCCTGCAGCCCCCTTTGATTTGAAGTCACCAGCTGTCACTGTAGTAACCGTGTAGGCAAGGAAACTGCACTGGAGGCCAGTATTGTAACAGAGGAATATACGTTTTAATAAAATTTGACTGTTATCCATCAGCTAAATCCTGCATATGCTTACACTACAGTTTCATGGAGGTTTACACATTTTAGCAGCCTGCATTACTTACAAGTATATTCTTCATATGTGGTGGGGAGTGAAGCTGCATTTATGTCATGGCACTTAAAAAGGAATTATTATGGTTGTTAACACTGACGTTCTAGTATACACCCTGTGTAATTAGGTCAGAATAAGTTTTGTGTTTCATGTTAAGGGCAGTTTTGTACAAATGTAAGAGCTTTTACTTGTTCTTGCTTCCATGTAGACTCCTTTCATTTACTGTATTTGGAAAGTTTTGGAATACACAGCCAACATGAACACTGAGTCTACATGGTTGCATTAGATGTTGTTGAATCACTCCACTCCACCATGTCAATTTCCTTCATTAGCATGAATTTAGCTACTCATGCTGTCATTTGCATGCCACAACAGTTTCCATGCTTGTGTGTGAATGAGTGCTGCTGCATGCCACTACACAAAGTCAAAATTATCATGTAGGTTTTATTGAATCCCCTTGCATGTTTTGACATAATTTAGTATGGTTTCATCGCTTGCAACAGTGTTGCCATTTAGGAACTGTGTAATGCAACACTGATAGCAAACCTGTTTAACTCAGAGCACAGTAGGTTAGTGAGTTTGTGGGGAATGCCATAATGATCCCCAGGGCTTAACATAGTATATTTCTCATAGCTCTCAATTTCTTAGTGCAAGAAATCTGCACAAATGACAACATAATGGGGGAGGGGCAATGACCCAGAAATAGGGACAGATTTTACATATTTGCTCTTTTAAATTTAGACTTGTGCTGGCATAACAATTGGATTGTGTGTAGATACATTTTATGAAGGATTTGAAGTCTGAAACTCAAATGTATGTAATTGTTGTGTGACAACAGTCCTGAGATCATCCCAGTGATATGGCAGAAAACCATAGGTTTTATGAGAAACATACTAAAAGATATATTAGGCAAAAATCGTGAAATTCTGTGAAAATATGAACAATTGAGAGGTATGATAGCTATCTATATGGCCCGTACACAGTACAAGATAGTGTATACAGTCCAGAGTATTGTGAAATCTCATTCCTGGCATTCTGTGCTGAAGTTGTGTCAATGATCTATAAGGGTACATGGACAGCCATGTAAAATAAACACTCAGGAGAAGTATGTGTATTGAATAGGGATGCACAGATACATTGTAAGAATGAGCACAGGAAAAAAGGACAGGTGACACAAACTAATGTACAGTAGATGAGGGCATGTCAATGGAAGAGAGTTGCCGCAGCAACACCAATCACACATCAATATGGTACAGTATGGACTTCACAGTGAAAATCTGCATTATATGACCATCACAAAAGGTGGCATAATGGAGAAGATATCTGTGTGAGATAAGCATCCTTATATGAACCATGCAGAGGACATCTATGAGGGATGTGATATACAATTGGGGAAGGGTGCATATTTTAAAGCTGTGCAAACTGATTTTCCTGAATATGAGTGTAATATCAGCAGAGGTCTCTAGCAAGTGGGACACAGGTAAAGGATCATATGTTCAACATTAACAGAAGCAAGCAAACTTATGGACAATATCAGAATAATACTGCCAGTAATCCCATTTCTTTGACATACTGTAGCATATGTGATTTAGGGTGATCAGAAATGATTCTTCACAAGCATGCTTGTGCAATTATTATATGTCTGCACTCTATGAGGGTAATCATGCACACTGTCTGCGTACTGTAACATCTGCTGGAGGTGTTAGGAGGGGCACTGTTATACCAGTATGTGACTTAATGATCAATACAGGCTAGTTGAATAGCGTGCATGGCAGATACATATGGCAAAATCCACATTGTTACAAATGTTACTCATGTCAGTAATGTTGTCAAACAGGTATGTATGTACAGTGTGCATCACTGGAACAGGTAGCCCATATGAATAGGGTGTACCATTCTCAGTAGTTGTGTTACATACAAGGAAGTAGCCAGCACTGTGACCAGTTACTGGTGGAAGTTCCACTTACCTTCTTCCCCAGGACACAGGTCACATAACTATTTGCCTGATTATAGGGTGTGATGTCTACATTATACTTGGGTTGTTTGTTTGATTTCCTGACATAACAAATCCCCCCATGTTTTTATGTCATTGCAGGTGTTGTCATGTCTGTGGCAGCAACCTTTGGTGTGAGTTGATACTGTCTGTTTCATACTAATACCACAGTTGGAGTTAATGATTGCCCACAATCTGTAGTCCTTCAGACAACTGTTCGGATATAGGATGTGTATGTCATCTGTGATGTTGGTCCCTTAAATAATGGATAGGAAAGTGACTAGCAGACAGGCCTGATGTACAGACCTGATCACTGGACCTGAGATATAGGTCACTTCACACATTTTAACATATTTATATGCTACATATTTGATACGGTGGACTACCCACTTGGTGATAGAGGTGTTTATAGCCACACCTGACAGTGCTGAGTGAATACTTCAGTGTGGATTTGCATCAAATGCCTTGGGCTTGTCAAGTTCAAAAGGATGATAGTGCTGTCATAATGCATGCTCTCTATGACCTCTTTGAGGACATCCAACTGATGTAACAGACATTATATAACATTAACAACTCACACAGGTCTGTTACACGCAGTTGGTATATGAGATGAGGAGAGTCAGGGCATGTCTATACATACATGCATTGGGTTCTGTCCCACCCCAAATCAAATAGATGCATGTTGATGCACATCCTCCTTCAGGAATATAGTTTGTGTGGAGGGTATGTTGAAGTTTGTATTCAACTGTGTCAGGAAGGTGTATGTGA
The DNA here is from genome assembly GCF_019279795.1 of Protopterus annectens. Taxonomy (NCBI): domain Eukaryota; kingdom Metazoa; phylum Chordata; order Ceratodontiformes; family Protopteridae; genus Protopterus; species Protopterus annectens. Next base: position 440,129,466 of record NC_056735.1, on the reverse strand, counting down.
TGTTTCATCTGAAATGTGTTCTGTGACGTTGTCACAACTCATTGATCCTGTGTGATATGCTTGGATGAAGGTAAAACAGTGCATACTGACTATCCTGATCTGGCCTAGGGTTTGAACACAGTCCCCCATTTAGGTATCATTTAGAAATTCTCCCAGATAGGGATTAAACTTTACATCATTAGATGGATAATCAATTGGCTCACTGACAGAAAACATATTGTGAAAGTTGGTGAATCAAACTGTATCAGTAGAGCTGTCGCCATTAGCATACTCCAGGGATCTGTACTCGGTCCTTTACTGTTTGGAATATACTTCTTGACAATTCAGGCTAAAGTATACTGCCTTTGTCTTACTGGATTTGCTGATTCTGACATACTGGGTGCAAATATTGAGTCCACCTATGATGATAACACACTACAGTAGGGTCTAACATGGACAAATGATTGGTGACAAAGCAACACGGTTCACAAATAAATGCAAACATGTGTAATTATTTTGTCCTTCTGCAAAGTGGAATTCCAGGCTAATTACAGCATTGACAACAGTCCTGCTATGCTGAAACCCAGTGATGCAAGCACTGGGAAGACATGTACATAGCAATCTGAACTTCATGCAGCAAGTGTCCACACTGATAATGAAAGCCTATGATATGCACATCATAAGCCATGCCATCGTATTCAGATCCAAAAAGTATATTACAACACTGTACTTGAATTTCATCAGATCATTAATGCAGAGTATAATGCTCTCTTTTCCATGTAACTCACCAGACATATGCAGCAGCAGCTGTAGAGACCACATAGTTTTTTCACCAAGAAAACACAGCACCTACAGACCATGCCATGATGTATGTGGAGAGACTGAAACCCATGTCACTGTAATCTGTATCTTAAAGGATGAAATAACTTTTGCCTGGCCACCAGGCAAGTCTCTGACCCTGCCCTGGTAGGAATAGTGCACATCCACAAATCAGTAATAGGGGATGACACCATCAGTGTCTGGTGAGGAGAATATGGCAATAACAGTGCCCCACATGCTGGTGTAAAAGACTCTCTCTAACGTCAAGAGAGTGAGCGCACACACACCAGTTGACTGCAGTGACACTAGAACCCCTAACTATCTAAATACACAGACTACAGAGCTCTGTATTTAAGGCAAGCTCCACAGCTCATGCATAACTTGCAGTGTCTCAGACAGTACTTTATAGCTGATGACATCAGCAGTGTTTAGTGAGGAGAATATGACAATCACAGTGTCCCACATGCTGGTGTAAAAAGCTGTCTTTAATGTCAAGCAAGTGCATGTGCGCACACACACACACACACACACACACACACACACACACACACACACACACACACACACACCAGTTGACTGCAGTGAGAATAGAACATCTACTTATCTAAGGGCACAGACTACAGAGCTCAGTAATTTACCCAAGCACCACAGAACAAGTCTTATATTTAAAAGGCTGCAGGCCAACTTATAGTGTTTGACATCAGCACTGGATGTAGGAGTAAATAATGTTGGGATGCCTGCATGGAATGGATGTATAGGCATGTGCAAGTATCAAAATGCTGTCAATCCATGGGATTGGAGCAGTAATTATAAGATACACACATCTGCTCTTCTGGCTAGACACACACACACACACACACACACACACACACACACACACACACACACACACACACACACACACACACACACACACACACACACACACGCACACACGCACACACACAAACCCACACACACACAGTTGACTGCTGTGAGAACAGAACCCCTACCTATTTAAGTGCACAAACTACACAACTCAGTAATTTATGCAAATGCCACTGCACAAGTCTGACAGCCAAATTATAGTGTATGACATCAGCACTGGATATAGGAGAGAAGTTGTTGGGAGGCCTGCATAAAGTCAATGTGTAAGCATGTGCACGTATCAAAATACTGTCATTCTATAAGATTGGAGCAGTAACTGTAAGATATACACTTCTGGTCTTCTGGCTAGAAACACACATAGTTGACTGCACTGAGAACAGAACCCCTTTCTATCTAAGTATACAGATGGCAGAACTCAGTAATTTATGTAACGCCACTGCACAAGTCTGAATTTTACTAGGCTGCAGGTCAAATTATAGTGTCTGATATCAGCTCTGGATGTAGAAGACAGGATGATGTGAGGCCTGCACAGGTTCATAGCTTCATAAGTTCCTAGAAGGTTGCTAGGCTAATGACCCTAGAGCCTTTACAAGCCCAGCCATGTAAAAACCCAAGTACCCTACTTGAGCACAGTTAGATGTTCATTGTTAGCAGACTGATTTCATGATCAGCACCAACTGGCCCTTTCCTTGAGGGACATTGGTGCTAAATCTGGGGTGAATTTATAATCACCCATCTAATTGTCAAATATGTACTTGAACAGGGTCATTGAGCAGCACTGATTCACATGCAGTGGGAGCCTAATACAGAGGAGCTGTGATAACTGGGAGATATATCTGTCTCTCCAACATATTCTGTTTATGTCACAGGCTAGGTTAAGATCCCTGGAGCAAGTGATTCTTGTCCTATTTGATTTGTGGATGTCCAGCATTTACATTAGGGCAGGGTCCAAAACTGCTCTGTAGGCCAGGCCCAGTCGCCTCTCATCAGCCTGTATGATGATGAGTACAGTGAAAGGGATTTCAGTATTTCCATGTATATCATGTTTTGGAGGCCTTGGATTCTCTTGGTCAGAAACCTCTGTAGTCTCTCCAGTTGCTGCAAGTGTCTGGTGAGGTACATAGAGAAGGGTGAATTGTACTCAATCAGTGGTCCGAAAAGGGTCAAGTACAGCAGAGTTATGACTTCCCTGGTCTTGGCTGCAATCCCCATAGTTATGAGGTGGGAAATGTAGAATGCATGTTTTACCACTATAGATTAAAGTTTACATTGCTATCAGACTGTGTGTTTCCAAGTCTTGCACCACTGGGTTTGAGCTTAGAGGGGTGTTATGTATAATATAATGAGTAGGGCTACTTTTTTGCCAACAGGGACAATGAGGCATTTTTTTTGCATTATGTTTCAGTCCATACGTTTTGCACTAATTATTTGTCCCTGTCAGGCCTTTCTGTAATATGTCAACATCACTGGAGGACTTTATATGATTTACAGTCTTCTGCAAACTTGGTAAGCCACAGACCATCTACCTTTGCCTAGACTTTTGAAAAATAGTTTGCAAACAGTAGAGAGCTTAGCACAGATTTTTGTGGTACTTCACAGGTAACTGGTCTACTGGTTGATGTGTACTGCCCAAATTTGACAATATGCATTCTGTGAGTGAGCCAGTTGGTTAGCCATCTAGTAATATATGGGTTAATCCCCAGATGGGAGAGTTTCTCCAGGATACCTGAATGGGAGATTGTGTCAAAGAGTTTGGCTAAGTCAAGATAGGCTTTATGTCCTTCTTTCACTCATCCAAAGCTTTGGGGGCATTATCAAAGAATTACATTATGTTTAATATGCAAGATCTACCCTTGGCAAACCAATATGGGTCAGGTCAAGAGTGTTGAATGTCACTTATGTGAATAAGGTCCATGATGAGTCTTACAACAGCCTTGCATAAAAGGCTGGTTAGGCTTATGGGTCAATGGTTCCAGGGTGAGTTGATGAATGTGTAGGCATGTTCAACTGTGAAGATAGTTCTAGTTCTGCATGTTACCAGATTGATGTGCATTGCATATCACACAACATTTGATATTAATTTATGTAGTGTAGTTGATATATTTATGAAAAAGTACTGGAGACACCAGGGTTGCAGTGCATGGAGGGAGGAATCACATGGCGGCATTGTAAATATGTGACATATTGTTCAGTTTTTTTTAAATTTCCACATGTAGTTTCATGACATAAGGAGTAAACTGGACATTAAACAGCATTAATACATGCTAAAATTGACTTTGTATAGTGCAGCAACAAGCAGCAGCTTTGTGCAAAGGTTGGAAAATATTTGCGCATGCAAAAGAAACAATTTTCCATTAATTTCCCTGATTGTGCATAGTTAAGCAGTGCACAAATGAAAACTACATTGCTAAAAGTCTGACAGTTAGTACTGAGTGCATGAAACATACCTGCTGCATAGCTGATTCTGTGGCAGCAGGTGCAAATGCATGGATACAGTTCCTTATTAAACCAGATGATATTTGGCTCAAATCAAGGTATATCTAATACTGTTACATAAACAATGATAATGCAATGACATCAGTTCTTTATATTACATCTGTTGTGTGTTGGCATAGCGCAGTGTTTTAAGTGGCATTGTGAGGAGGTAACTGCAGCGTTGTAGACCTGTTAACCATCTTTTGGCATTGGAGTGCGATGCCAAACTCTGTGCATAGAGACCAAAAAGTGAAGGGATCCATTGCTTTTTCTACTACTTTTGTGTGTTGTGTGTGTTTCTATTTTCTTGACCAGATGATAGGTGTTAAAATAGGGTAGATTGGAAAGTAGTGAAATGGGGAGCAAGCAAGGAGAAGAACAAAGGAAAGAAATACAGGAATGTGCTGAAGGGAGGTAGAAAAGAACCATAGCTATCAATTTCTTCAACAGTAAAAACTGACACTATATGCAGAGTATTATTTGAATTTGGACTGTCACCTACAGAGGTGTGGCAACATAATCTTGATGTATAGCCAATTAGACTGAATCAAGTGTGTAATGAAGACATGTGTGAAATGGAGAGCTATGTATGGGGTGCTTTTTTTTTGTGGGACAGGTGCCCATTTTTTTTTTAATTCAGTAAGAGAGGAATGCTGGCAAAGGGGCATAGGTATTTCTGGGTCAGGTAAGTTGGGTAGGTGAGGAAGCAAATGCAAGCAAACAAGACAAGAGAAATGGATGGGAAGGGAAGGGACACAAAGAATGGGGACACCTTGCTTGGGGTGAGGGAGGGGACAGCCCTGGCTCATGCTCATCAAACTTAGAGTGAGAATTGAGTCCTCACCCAACTTGACTGTCACACTATCTCCTAACTCCTTTGGTGGCTGAAGTGCTTGATATCTTCTCCTTCTATGGACCATGAGGGAGAGCAGCATCTCTATCTGGTGAAAGCATACAGCAATGGTGTGGTATACAACCCTATACACCAACCCTGGCATCTCTTGTTGGGTGAGGAAATCCCTTCCTCCACCACTGTTCTGGTAGATTACCACTGCACCAGCTGCTGGGTCAGTACTACCTGAGGGCACAAGGAATGCAGGGGCAGCAGAGGCAGTACTGCCAGGTTGTGTCCTAGACATGCTGGGCATCAGTGGTGGAGCTGGTAGAGCTGGGGCAGGCTGATCCATTGTGATTGGCCTACCTCACTGTACTGTGGAGCATTTAGTGATGTGGCATATATGGATGATATAGAGATATTATGATGACACATAATAGAAAATAAAAAAAGAGAGATAAAGGTTCTGGTGAGAGACAAAATTGAGAAAATGAATTCCATCAAATGTGAAATGCAATGCATTAACACAATTAAACAACTATTTTATCTGAAATGTGACATTTAAGTATACATCTTAGCAAATACACACTATAACTACAGATTGCCAGTAATCCTTAAAATATGCATATATTGCACATATGAGTGTTCCAGTTATACAGATTACAGTTAACAGCAGGACATCTGTGCCACTTGTATAGAGTTTTAATTTAACATAAGTATTATTAAAGAAATGCAGTATTGTATAGTTGGGATTCATGGTATTTGAACCCACAACCTCTGATTACAGTCTAATATCTGACGCCTAAATTTTGTTTGTACTGCAGAGTAATGCACTCATTCTTGCTTTTACTGTTAGGATATGCCTGATCAATTTGCTACAACTGTATAAAAAAAACTAAAATCTATCTTTAACTTTTAAAGCTACAATAACACTTCTCTTGTGCTGCAGATATACAACTTGCTAACCCCCAGTCTCTCCATTCAAGTAACATGCGCTTGTATATTGAGCTCATGTTTGGTATTAGTTGGGGAAAGAACTGAAAAGAACAGAAGAGCATTATGCATGCCAGTCTTGCCTATGTTTAGCTTTCTAACTATTACATGTACTGTCTTATGATCATGCTTACACAGCTGTGGGATGTTTGCAGTCTCAAATTCATTCATCCAGTGGTTGGGGGTATCTCTTTTATGCCTGTGTAGGTCATTAAAATGGTGTCTACACTGCTTTCCAGTGAGTGGGATTCCAGTAGCCCTGGACTCATCCTGAGTATCACACTTGTACTGGTACCCAGAATAGCCCCCCTGCAGAAGCCTTTGATTGTGGTCCTTTACCAGGAGTCCAGTAAATATCCAGGACTCCTGTATAACCCACCTCTTAAGCCTAAACTGGGCAGGTTTTTCTCTAATGCCAGACATGTCTAATATCTGAACTAGAGAAATGGCAAATTATATGTTCCTGCCAATTCCAGTTATAGCATTTACTGTTAGTGCACAAGCCTGACCAATGATGCTGACCAGGTTTGTGCTATGCCAAACAGGGAGAACATGCATACTCGAAACTGAAAGGTTGATCTTACACTTGTCCTTAGTTTGAGGGGTGTCTAGTGATGTAGTTTGTTAATACATTTTGGAAATTGGGAGGTAACTGTTAGGTGAGCTACGTTTGCAGACATGCACTTGGGCATAAATGTCATGACCTTACACATTTCTTTTTGCCTTTATACACTGATAAAATTGATTTTTACAGTATGGGATTCAAACCTAGGCATAGGGAAGAAAACATTATCTTCCACAGCACTGATTTTCCATCATTACCACAGAAGAAGTGCTTTTCAGACATAGTCAGGAATCATTCATAAATACAGGTGAGAGTCTGAGGTGTTATATATGCATGTTTGTGAACTGACAAGGTTCCTGAATATAGATACAGTTATTCATGTGTGTTTTATAATTGTGAAGGCCAAGCAAGTCCATATAGCAGAATTATATTTACAGAAATATAGGAGACAGTATACCCTTAGTCATACATCTGAAAATACAATAAGAATGTCTTATCCTTCATGCATATAATTCATATCAGTGCCACTATCTAAAGGGATATAGGTAAGAGTGAATATAATGAGACGTGGAACAACAGTAAAAATGCATTGAATATCCTGGATTAGAACCCAGGGCCACATATCCAACACTTATAGGTGATGCTACAAGAATGTTGAAATAACACTTGTCTATTTTTCAGTTCATTGCTGTAAACTGTACTGTCACAATAGTAAAAATAGGTTGCAGACCCTGTACTAGAACTCAGGGCCATCTATACTCCAGCCCTGCACTTACATCCACTGCCACAGGACAAGTTACATGACATTTCCATAATGTCCTACTCATTATTAAATTCTCTGTGTTAACTTCCACACAATAAAGCTTGGCATGTTTGTGTGGTACCCAACAGAATTAATTGAATGTATCCATTTTCAATTATTGTCTGTCTGTGTCCTGTCTGCAGGTATTGGGGCACCTTGTCGACCACCACACAATGTCACTAAGCACAGTTGCACAATGGGAAGCAAAATTTGCAACAATGTATTGTTTTTGACCTTTGCACTTTTACAGACACTCTGTCTGCAGGTGTTCTGCAGGTGTTCAGTCTGCTTCCTAGGTGGGCCACTTGTCCATGTTTGTGCACTGCTAAACATCATGCAAATGAGATAAGCACAGCCAAACCTGACATTCTTTTTCTTTGTTTCCCTTGTTTGAGCTAAGCCATGCACCGTGCAAACACTGGCCATAAAAAAATAAAATAAAATAAAAAATATAAAAATAAAAAAACAAACTGAAGAAAAGCAATGTAGTACACTACAACATGCTAGTACACATGAAATATTTGTACATAGGTCTGGATTTGAACTCTCTCTCCAATGGAACACACTAAGGGTGCCTTATCCCTCTTTGCCACACAAACACCTTTGCAACAGAGAACTGAAATCATTTTCGTACAACCAACTGCAACATCATCTACAGTGCTATGAAACCATATAACAGTTATTTGTACATGTATAGTGTACTGAGTGACCACACAGCAATTTATAGGTTCTTAGGTTCATAGGTAGGTACTAGACTATATGCTCAAGGGCATTTATAAGCCTAGCCAGAGTGTATCAGTTTTCGCTGCCCCATTGATTAATTAACTGCTCCTCTGTCAAGCAGAGCCAAGGAAGTGATCCCAGAGGTGTATTTTCTGTTACCCATCCACTCTTCAAGGTTTCTCTTGAAGAGTGTTAGTAAGGGGCTCTGCCTAATGTAGTTTGGAATTTTGTTCCAAAGCATGGGGAGTCTCTGTGACAGGAATCTATTTCTCCAGCATGTTCTGTTTATTGTTGCAGTGAGGTTTAGCTCACTAGAGTGCGTGGCTCGCAGTGACTTGGATTTCTTTAGGTGGAGCATGTACATCAATTCTGAGTTGGACATGCCTTTGTAAGTCAGGCAGAGATCACCTCTGTGTAAGTGATATGCCACTGAGTACAGCCAAGTTTTTTCAGTCAGGCTACATAGGACATATGTTTGAGAACAGTAATCCTCTTGATGAGGTACTTTTGTGGTCTCTTCAGCTACTGGAAGTGTCTTGTGAGGTATATCCCAAATAGGGCATTGTACTCTATGATGGGTCTGATGAGTGATGAGTAGAGGGGCACTATAACCTCTTCATTTCTAGATGTGAACCCTTTAGTAATTAGATGGGCCACATAGAAGGATTTTCTAACTACTTTGGCAATATGATTGTCAAAGGAGTGATTACTATCTACCTGGGTCCCCAGATCTCTTTTTACCTCTTCTGTATTAAGGGGGCTGCCACCTATGTGGTAATTTGTGGGTGTTTTGTTTTTCCCAAATTAAATGACTATGCATTTTTTGGCATTTAGCTTGAGGCCATGACTTTGACAACAGGTGTCCGTCTCAGTTAGACCCTTTTGGAGGATGTCCATGTCAGCCAGAGAGTCAATTATGACTCCCAGTTTGAAGTCATTAGTGAACTTGGTTAGCCATAGTCCTCCTGTGTTTGCCTGTACTTCTGAGAAGTATATGCCGAACAGTAGGGGTCCAAGAACCAAGCCTTGTTGGACACCACTTGTGACTGGTTTAGAGTCAGACCTGGAGACCAATATTCTTACCATGTGATTTCTGTCTGTAAGCTAGTTGGCAACCCATCTCACGACGTAGGGGTTTATGTTCAGACTGGTGAGTTTTTCTGTAATACTCGAGTGGGGAATAGTGTCAAAAGCTTTGGCGAGGTCAAGACAGGCTGCGTGAAAAATCTTTCCCTCATCTATGGCCTTGGTGACTGTCTTGAAGAAGTCAACCAGGTTTAATAGGCATGATCTGCCTTAACAAAGCCGAAATAGGTCGGGTCAAGTGTTTGAGGTTCCCAATGTCTTTGTTAATGAGTTCCATGATGATGCGCTCCTTAGCCTTGCAGACCAGGCTAGTCAGGCTTATGGGGCGATAGTTACCAGGGTCAGTTGTGGCCCCTCCTTTGTGGAGTGGAATAACCGTTGCTGGGCACCATTCTATGGGCATGTAGCCTGTGGAGAAGCTGAGGTTGAACAGCGTGTTTAGGTGGGGGTTTAGTTCATTCTGTAGTTCATGCAAGACACAGCCTGGGACACCATCTGGTCCCATTGATGCTGTGTTTTTGGCTTTTGAAAGTGCTATTTTCACCTGTGTGTCTATGATTTCCAGGACACTACACTTTTCCGGTATTATTGTCGGCCCTTTTCGGGGTGAGAGGGGGGTGAAGTTTGAACCTATCTGCCAGGATGTTGACAATATCAGTAGGTTCAGTATATTTTGTGCTATTTTGCACTAGTTCAGTGCATATCTGCGAGTTTCCACTTAGATTCTTAGCATAGCTAAAGAAGGCTTTGTGGTTATCTTTTGAATCCTTGGCTATTTTTCTTTCAAAGTTAGTCTTGGATGATTTTATGAGGGACCTTAGTTTCTTACTGATACTGATCAGGGATGTCTTTCCTTCTTGGGATTTGTTTTTTTTTCTGAACTAGTTTCCTCCTTCTATTGTATAGCCTGTTTATGGCAGGGGTCCACCAGACTGATTTCCTTCTCTTAGAGGAGTGAGTCTTGATTTTGCTAGGGTTGGCATGATCCATGCATCTTTGTAGGTGCTCATAGAGTGCATTTGTAAAGGTTTCTGCATCTTGGGCAGCATTATCCTTTAGCGTGGGAGCTCTGAAACTCACTGCCTCTGTCTTAAGTAAGGTGAAGTTTGCTTTAGAAAAGTTTTTTACTGTGGTTTCCTTAGTTAGGGGTGGTGGGGGTGTGTGGACATCCAATGTGATTAGTTTATGGTCTGATCTAACCAGTGACAGGTTGACCTCTAGTGTGGAACACCTGTCGCCCATGTTTGTGATGACCAAGTCCAATATGTTTTCACCTCTGGTAGGGGAGTTTACTAGCTGATCCAGGGTATTTGAGTTGATGAATTCCAGGAAGCGCTGGGCTTGAGAGTTTATACTCAAGTAGTTTTCCCAGTTAATGGTAGGGTAATTGAAATCGTCCAATTTCAGGGTGTTCGGTAGGACATTAATGTTTTCCAGTGTCACCAGAAAGGGGGAATGGTGGTCCTGGGTCATGGAAGGTGATCTGTAGCAGGCCACAATTTGCATTGCAGATTTGCTTGATGTTAGTTACACATGGATGATCTCAGAGGTATCATGCTGCGCCACTAACCTGGAGGTGTAGGTATCCTTGATGAATATGGATACACCCCCCCATTTGTGTTTCGGTCCGTGTTCTGTGGCTGAAACGTGTGGTACAAGTTGTAGCCCAATAGTGGTGGGGTGCTCTCTGGAGTCTTGAACCAGGTTTCAGTTACTGCACAGATGTCAACATTCTCTATACTGAGGAGTGCTTTGAGCGCGTGCATTTTGAGATTTAAACTCCTGGCATTTAGTAGCATAACCCTCAGTTTTTTGTTAATTGTGCTGTTTATGGAGGTGGGTTTGACTTTTGAGCCTTGCCTAAAAAAGGCACTATGGGGGCAGGAAGAGCCTTGGCCAGTATTCAAATGCCTAGGGGCGACAGGTGCAAGTCATCTCTTGTGAAGCAACGCGGCTTGTCGAGCATATTGTCCCAGGCTGACAGACACTGGATCCCCTTTGAATGACACCAGAAGTTTAGCCAGTTGTTGAAATTGATCATTTTTTTCTTTATACTGAGGTATCATTCTTGGTGAGGGCAGGATGCTACTCAGGGTCATGGTCATACCAGCTGGGCTACATGATCAAAGAGCTCTTCCATGTCTCTTTTCATGTAGTCCAGGGAGGTACATCTCAGGTCATTCACACCAACATGAACAATGACAGAGTCATATTTGTACTTGTTCTGGAGTGACCTGAGTGCTTGTGTTATGTGGTGGATTCTGGCTCCCGACAGGCAGCTAACAGTAACCTTCTGCTTGTCCAGCCTAGTGAGTGGGACATCAGTGTGCCTGAATATAGAGTCACATATTAGTAGTGTGTTAGGTATGTTATTTTGACTTAAGGGCTGTGATTGTGCGGCACACTGATTTGTGTTTTATGTGTTGTCTGGTTTGTGACGGGAGGTGTAGGTTGTTTGGGTGTCTGCTTTGGAAGTCTATGATGCTTTTGCAGGTTTTTATTTCAAGCCTCTGAGTATGATTTTGTGTATTTATGTGTATTTTTTGCCAGTACTGGTTTAGTAGGTCTGTGCGTGCCTGGAGGTGTGGTGCAAGTGTTAACCTTCTCCTTTTGACTGTCTGTTCCAGTCTTGGGTGGAGACAGTTTAGCCTCCAGTTTGTCTGTATCATTGCATCTCTTGCATATGTTAGTGTTTTGTGGTAGGAGGAGAGGGTTGTCTGGTACATGAGGCAGTTGTAACATTGCCTCAGGATACCCAGATTCACCAGCTGGACTGGAGAGTACACCTGAAATTGCCCTTTGGTCATGCCTGAATAGTAGGGTGAGCTGCTTAGTTGCTTGGTTGGTGAGGGGTGAATAAAGAGCCTTTCCCTGCTGGGCAATCAAGTGTCAGGGTATATTAGTGCTTGCTATTAGGTTTGAGCAAGTGCTGGGCTATAGGATGATTTTTGAGTGCTTAGGTTGAGAGTTAGACTAGTTTCAAGGGAAAAACTGAAGAGGAGACTTAGGGAGCCGGGAATAATTTAACCCTAGCTAACAGGCACTGCCCGGCGGACAAAACCATGCAAATGCGGTTTTTATAGAAGGGAAATGAAAGAGAGAGAAATTAGCCCAATATGGCGAATAAACTACAAACTTCTGGGCTGGAACCACTTCTCCAGGGACAGATAGATTGCTCAAAGGTTCCCTCTCTTTCACAGGTGAACAGAGAAACTTCCTTCTATCCAAGTAAGGTATGGGCAACTCAGAAACGTAACACAGCCCTGAATTAAGCACCAGCTTGAAAACTGGACTATACTAGCTTAGAAGGGCGGGAAACAAGGAATTTTTTTTTTTAAAAGATAAGGCAAAAACACTAAAAAATACACTTAAAGCTGCTGTAAATGACTACAAACGATCAGAAAAGGCTATCACACTTTAGTGTGTAAGCATACAACAGTTAAACAAATTATTTAAACAAAAAATGACTTTTTAAAAGTGCAGGCAGTCAAATAAGTACAATATGTGAAAAAAACAAGCTTTTGAATCACAATAAATGCTGGAAAATCAGCGTTTAGGTGGAAAATAGTTAAGTACAGCAAGAAACTACAGAAAACTGATACTTAATTACTCCAAAATCTCTCTTCTAAGCTAGAAGGTTTGTATCAGTTTAAGGCTTTCGAGTGCTTCCCAGTAGGTTAGTTACAGGAAAGATGGGAAACAAGCACATATGTGGTCTTTTAAACCAGGAAGTTGAAAGAGATGGACAAACTGTCCAAATGGTCAATAAACTGCAATTTCTGGGCCAGGAACCACTCCTCTTGTGGTAGATAGGCTACCTAATGCTTACCACTACCACTGATAAGCTAGAAGGCTTCCCTCCAACACAGAAAGGCTTGGGGGCTCAGAAGCTTACAAAGCATCCTGGATACAGCAAATCTGTACCTCGACTAGACTAATAACAGGAAAGGCAGGAAACAAGTGCAAACAAAGGCTTATAAATCAGAAGGTTGAAAGAGATGGAAAATCTTCCCAAACAGCCAATAAACTATAATTTCTGGGCTAGAAACTACTCCTCCTGTGGTAGATAGGTTATCTAGTGCTTACCACTCCCACTGATAAGCTAGAAGGCTTCTCTCCAACACAGAAGGGCTTGGAGGGCTCAGAAGCTTACCAACAGTCCTTGATACAGCAAATCTGTACCTGGACTATACTAGTTGCAGGAAAGCCGAGGACCAAACGCAAACACGGGCTTTTAAACTAGAAAGTAGAAAGAGATGGAAAAACTGCCCAAACGGCCAATGAACTACAATTTCTGGGCCAAAACCCACTCTTCCCATGGTAGATAGGCTACCTAGTGCTTACCACTCCCACTGATAAGCTAGAAGGCTTCCCTCCAACACAAAAAGTCTTGGAGGGCTCAGAAGCTTACCAAAAGTCCTGGATACAGCAAGTCTATATCTGGACTAGACTAGTTATAGGACAGGCAGGAAACAAGCTTAGAATTTTTATTTATTTATTTTTTTTTTACAGAAAAGCAGCTAATACAACAGTAAATACAATTCAAATTGCAGTGCAGGCTAGCACACTTGAGTGTGTAGCAATACTATGGCAAATACAGTTTAAATAAATGCAATTAAATAAAGAAATGACTAAAAAGCAAGAGCAGAAGGCAGTAAATTAGAAGGCTACTAACAAGCAGTAATAAGTGCAGAGTAAGAGCGACTGAACAGATAGCACGCAGAGCAGCAACTAAGACAGTTACAGTAAGAGTAGCTGAATAAAATATGTATATATTTTATTTATTTATTTATTTATTTATTTATTTATTTTTGAGTGAAGGAACAAAGCAGGATTAAGAGGCTACAGAGGTTGTCCTTCCCAAATGTACTCTTTTTACACAGTAGGAGTGCCTGAAATAAGAATATGATCTCACTGCACTCAGTTGAGTAAGCAAATGAGATGGGCCCAGAAGGAGTAAACAAATATAAATTTACAAGAGGGGCGGGCAATTTCAAAGCCACCAACATTAACACCAAAACAAAAACAGGGAGGGTGGGTGGGGAACTAACTGTATAGACACAACCACAACTTTCAGATGAGTTAATATTCAGTGAGAAACACAAATAAATAAATTAAATGCAGAACTATATGAAAAAGAACAGATAAAAGTGTACTTAAATTCACTTATTCCTCCAGTTGATTTCACGCAGATCTTAGCAGAGGCAAAGCTCAGATTATAAGCAGAAATGACCCAAAATGTATCACTTACATAAGACAGGACAGGATATCAGTGATGAGGTGAAACTACCCCCTACTGCTATCAATGGCTACACAGAAATTCTAACAAGTACTCTGTAGAGACACAGCCACAACTTTCAGTTGAGTTAATATTCAATGAGAAATACAGATAAATAAATTAAATGCAGAACAACATCAAAAAGAACAGATAAAAGTGTATTTAAATTCACTTATACATCCAGTTGATTTCAGTTAGATCTTAGCAGGAGCTAAGCTCAGATAATAAGCAGAAATAACCCAAAATGCACCACTTATATAAGGCAGGACAGATTATCAGTGATGAGGTGAAACTACCCCCCACTGCTATCAATGGCTACACAGAAATTCAAACAAGTACTCTGTAGAGACACAATCACAACTTTCATTGTTGTTAATATTCAGTGAGAAACACAAATAAATAAATTAACTGCAGAACTATATGAAAAAGAACAGAAAAAAGTGTACTTAAATTCACTTATACATTGAGTTGATTTCAGGTAGATCAGAGCCGGAGCAAAGCTCAGATAATAAGCAGAAATAACCTAAAATGTACCACTTATATAATGCAGGATAGGATATCAGTGATGAGGTGAAACTACCCCCCACTGCTATCAATGGCTACACAGAAGTTCTAACAATTACTCTGTAGAGACACTGCCACAACTTTCAGTTGAGTTAATATTCAGTGAGAAACACAGATAAATAAATGAAATGCATAATTATATGAAAAATAACAGATAAAAGTGTATTTAAATTCACTTATATGTCCAGTTGATTTCAGGTAGATCTTACCCAGAGCAAAGCTCATATAATAAGCAGAAATAACCCAAAATGTACCACCTATATAAGGCAGGACAGGATATCAGTGATGAGGTGAAACTACCCCCCACTGTTATCAATGGCCACACAGAAATTCTAACAAGTACTCTGTAGAGACACAGCCACAACTTTCATTTGAGCTAATATTCAGTGAGAAACACAAATAAATAAATTAAATGCAGAACTATATAAAAAATAACAGATAAAAGTGTACTTAAATTCACTTATACGTCCAGTTGATTTCACGTAGATCTTAGCCAGAGCAAAGCTCAGATAATAAGCCTTTTATGGCTATTGTTTGGAAATATGCAGCTCTGTCTTACTATTATGTGTTTGTTGCTCATTCTCATCTTAACTGACCAGTTATCTCAGACATGCGGTCTGTTAGCCATTCTATATAATTATCCTTAAAATGTGTGAGGATATTAAATGTCAATAATGTAATATAAAGTCGCCAGCAAACAAAGGGGAGGTTTTATGTTAATGAGCAGAAACAGTGAATTGTGTGCCTCTTACTTGCATTTTCAATCTTTACAAAATTACTTCTAACACTTTGTAAGTCTAACCTGACACACTCACTGGATGTAGGTTAGTCTGCATTGCTGTTGTTTCCCTTCTCCCTACCAGTAATCATTTACAGTTGCAATCCTTTAAAAACAAACACTGAGGGACTGTTTGCACTATGTTTAGATTTGCTACACAGATCCAAGTAGCTGTGATTTAGCAGTTCTAATAAGTTCATACCTGATTTGCATCCTCTCCATGTTGACAGCCCTGAATCTACACCATAAGAAGGAAAGCATGTAGCTAGGGAGCCTGAAAGTGAGGAGACTTGTTTATTTGGAAAACACAGAAAAGAGGCTATTACTTTGAGATATATCTACACAGAAGATTACTGAACTTGAGAAGGTATGCTTGCATTTTTTCAATTATATACTGGCTTTATGCTGCATATGCTGAAATTTCACTAAGAAAAATCTGTTCAAATATTTATATATATACATATATGTATATATATTGATTAGCAAATGCTACACTTTTATGAGTATGCAATAGTTAGAAGTGTACTGATGGCATGGGCAAGTTTGTCATGCCATTCCACAGGTACTGTATACATGATCGGCAATGTCTTAAAATGGAATGTTCTGTGTTACATCTGTAGACATGTTTCTGGAACATTTCATCTGGTAGCACTTTTAAAATTTTAATGGTGGTTTGTTGGAAAAATGTGTCACTTGCCTGTTGTTTTGGGGGAGGGGCAGCAAAGTGCATTTCTGTTACAGCACAAACAAGGATATGTTGCTATTGTTAGTGTCCCTTTTTATGCATCCAGCCTGTTATTAATATTTCAAATCTCTAGACTGTTTGTTTCCCCAGTGGGAAATACTGAAATGCTACCTTTTCAGTTTTATCTGGGAACAGTTATTTTGTAGTTATGTGATACTTATGCATGTGTTATCCTTCTGTTGTCTTTTAGGACATCAAGAGCTATGACACCCAGGCATCTCAATCCCTGAATACCACCCTTCAGTGATTCTGAGAATCAGGTCATTATGGAAGCTTTTAGGAGATGTGGTGCCTTTCTGCTTCAGGGAGGGCATGGAGATATGTCAGGCAGAATGCAAATTTGACAGCAGATAGTTGCGCAAGTCAATGCGATAGGTGGCCACAGCAGGTCATATGATCAGATGTGCCATAGGGCCATGGACATGATCTCATCTGCATGGAGAATAGCAGCTGCAGTGGTACATGGTCAGATGGGTACTGTGGGGGCTGCTACAGAGCCACCACTGACAGCAAATAAAGAATTCCTGTCCACTGTTAGGGATCCAGGCAGCTCCCCAGGAAAGTGCAGAGCAGCATGTCCTTGACATTGGTGATATTGTTTCAGGGACAGCAAATATGTCCCAGTGGGAGCTTCCAGGTAGGCTTTTGTATCTCACTTGTAAATACTGTTGTATAGTAAAATATTTACATCAGGTTTGTTCTGTTTAGCAAAAACATTGGTTGGGGGGATTGGAGATTGCTACAGTTAGCAGCACATTCTGAGTGATTACAGATAGGGCTTAGGTTGGGTTTGCCATCCAAGTTCTTGTTGAAAGTATAATTAATGGACATATAATGTAAAAGGCAAAACGTTTTACCCCATGTGTTACTGTTAACTGTGATGATGTTGTCATTACATTTTGCTTAACCTCTTCCAGGACCATCCAGCATAGGGACCATACCATCATCTGCACATGTTAAGCAAAACATTTTTATGACAGTACTGTTGAACAGTTCAAAGAAATATTTTAGTGTGCAATGTTGATATCAGGACTCTCTTATGTATATTGCTGTACTGTCTGTAATACTGGCACCACTGTTAGTTTGTTAGTATATATTGGACTATAGTAGTGTAGGTATTAATTAGTTCCTGTGTTTGTTGCTTAATATCACAGGTGATCCTGACATTGCAAGTGTAGGACTTCTCCCACCTGATATCAGAGTATCAGCACACTCTCATGGTGGCAGTAGCAAAACAGAAGCACAGTCGCTGGGGGCAGAGGTTGAATCTGACACTGAGGTTGTCATATAGCCATCCCTTGAAATTCTACTGGATACATTCCATAGATCTATGCCTACCCATTCCAGTGTGCCCTCAGTTATTGTATAGATGGAGGGCAAGACAATTGATGAGGGAAATGTGATTACTGTGGCTTCAGTGCCTGTTGACTCTGACCATAGCCAAAGTGTGGGTGAGGTACCACACAAGAGAGTTGTTATGGGTACTCAGAGGAGGCCTGTTGTCCATCCTCCACCTGATCCAGGTGTCTCTTCCTGTGCCACTCAACATATGTTTAGGGCTGTCATGGTGGCACAGGCACATTCCAATAGGTCCTCCAGAGAAATGCTTTGGGTTGTAGATATGGCACAGGCTGACATGCTGTGACTGCCTCCACCTTGTTGCCGATTCAATGGATCAGATGAATGACACATTGGAACAGGCAGTGTCTGTGATGGAACATCTGCTGGGAAGGGACAGCATCCTCATGGGCATAGTTCAGCCACATCATCTGCTGTTAACCAATGTGTTTGTGCCCAATCATGCTCCCATAGTGGCAGTACCTTCACTATTCTGTCAGTGGTTGAACTGTCCACACCCAGATGGGGCAGGCTATGGGGTCATGGTCCTGGGCATCCGTGTGAGGGGAATTTGTCCAGCAGACATTAGTCATGTCCAGATAGCAGCACTGCATCTGACCGTGGCCATGGACATGCCAGTGCAACTCCTATCAGAGCCATTTCTTGTTCGTGGTTGGATATGACAGTGATGAACTGCCACCTCTACCATGCAAGGTTCACACACGTGTGACATACCAAGAAGTACAACTAGCACAGAGCTTTGTTGTGTTCATGCAGACACTCATACAACAACTTCACCTGGATTACCCATGCCGACACACAAACAACAGTTACATGATTCAGTCATGAAGCTTAAAACTCATTTTGTCTCACTGACTCTTTGTTAAGTTAACTGTATGTCTGCCTGCTTCTCTTTCTTACTCACGCCCACTCACCGACTTTTTGCTTCAGCCGAAGCTTCCACTCCACCCTCTCCCCACAACACACTGTGGACATGATGATAACTGTGCCATAACCCTGTTTTCTATCTTTCGGATTCAAGGAAACATAAGCTTTGTATCTGATGCTCAGGGTGCGTAGCTGACTTAATGCTCAGTATATTTGCATTTGTGGTGTTGAACTTGTAATAATCTTAGAAAGTTACACAACTGATAGCATCAAACTTTTTTTTCCCTCATGATTGCTAATGATCTTGTGAGGGTTGTGAAGTCTGAAACTGAAATGTGTATCATTACTTTCTAACTTCTCCTTTAATGATTTTCCAGTACAAAGGTATGGTGCTAAATTGAGGGCATGCAGTGACCATCAGTATGCACTACTTTTGAGAGGTATGACTGTCTGAATCTTTGATGCCTGAGGCTTACTACTTAATAATGGATACCTATAAGTTAAATAAGTCTCTGCTCTCACATGTTAAGGTCTTTTCTGTACAAATCATCCACCTTTACTTGCTTACACTACCAAATAATAACACGCAAGGATATGGCAGTCATTCATATTATTAAACAATGCACTCCAGGTTCAGCACATACCTTGTAAATCCAGCATTTGCAGCAGTATTAGATCAGAGCTGACTGTCTGATGCAAGCAGTGCACAGCCATTACATGGGTAGGTAAAGGTTGTGAGTGTTGCCTGGCATCAATGTTACTATATGTATGTGCATAGGAGGAAGGTTTTATACCCTTAGGTGGTTAGTGAGTATGCTACGCATTGTCTTAGCCAATGCAAGGGCATATTGAGCATGCCTATGTCTGCCTACACCCATAGCAGCTGCTGGTTCCCCCTCGTATTCCTCAGGTGACCTTGTCATTCATAATAGGATGTGTGCTCCTTCCCCCTGTTGATCCTGCTAAAGCTGTTTTCTCAAGATGATGTTGTGTAGCATGGCATATACTGTGAATATTTCAGTACTACGTGTATGTGGATTGTACTGTAGGGCTCTCTCAGATGTATCTAGGCTACAGAAATGGGAATTCAGTAGTCAAAACCCATGCCCTGTGATATTTGTGTTTGAGCGTGTGCCTCATTATGCTCTTCAGCAGGTGTGTGTACATTTCTGATGGGTGTCATCAACCATGATTCCAGTGCATAACCTGCATCATCTAATAAATGACCCCATGGGATATCCCCCCCAGTGAACATCTGATACAGTTGGGAACTGTGCCAGATATGTGAGTCATGGTAACTGCCTGGGTTGCCAGTTCACACATTCAATATGATTCCCTTGGCTCTACACATGACTCTGCAGTTAATAGAGTGGAAGCCCTTTCTATTTATGTAGAGCCTTACCTGTTCCCTGTGTGGTGCTGTAATTTCTATATGTGTACAATCTATGGCACCAAGTACTTAGCTTCATAGGTTGGTACTAGGCTATCAGTCCTAGGGCTTATACAAGCCTAGCCATAACAATTCCCTGGCTATTTCTTCCCACAATATTTACTTCCTTGGACCCCCTGTCTAGCAGGGTGACTGACGTGATCCGGGGGTAAATTTCCTATCTCCCATCTAATCGTCAAGGTTCCTTTTGAAGAGGGCCAATCAGGCGCTCTGCATAACATGTATGGGCAGTCTATTCCAGAGTCTGTGGAGTCTCTGGGTCAGGAACCTATCCCTCCAGCATGTTTTGTTCATTGTGATGACAATATTTAGATCCCTGGAGTGTGTGACTCTGAGGGATTGGGATTTCTTTAAGTGTAGCACGTCCAACAGTTCTGGGTTTGACATGATCTTGTATGTTAAGTAGAGATTGCCTCTGAGTAGACAATATGCATCAGAGTATAGCTGGAGTTTTTTTAGACGGTCAGCATAGGGCATCTGCTTTAGGCCTGTGATTCTTTTAGTGAGGTATTTACGTGGCCTTTCCAGGTGTTGCAGATGTCTTGAGAGGTACATACCAAACAGGGCATTGTATTATATAATGGGTCTAATGAGGGATGAGTACAGTGGGACAGTGACGTCCTTTCTTCTGGATGAAAAACCCTTAGTGATGAGGTGTGCCACATAGAAGGATTTCCTGACTGTCGTGGCGATATGGGTATCAAAGGTGCGACCACTTATCACACTTTCGGTGTTTAGTGTACTGCCACCTATGTGGTAATTCATGGGTACATGTTTTTCCCAAAGGGGATAACTATACATTTCTTGGCATTGAGCTTGAGCCCATGGCTCTGGCACCAAGCATCTGTTTCTGTAAGGCCCTTTTGTAGAATATCCACATCATTTGGTGATTCAATAATGGCTCCCAGTTTGCAGTCATCTGCAAACTTTGTAAGCCAGAATCCCTTAGTGTTGGCCTGCACTTCAGAGAAGTAGATGCCAAACAAGAGTGGTCCCAGGACTGAACTCTGAGGTACTGCCATAGTCACTTGTCTGGAGCTGGATTTGGAGTCGGCTACTTTTACATTGTGGGTTCTGTCAGTAAGCCAGTTGGCAACCCATCGAGTGACGTAGGGATTAATGCCCAGCTTAGTAAGTTTATCTATGATTACAGAGTGGGGAATGGTGTTGAACGCCTTGGCGAGGTCCAGATAGGCTGTGTGGTCCGCCTTACCATTGTCCACAGCTTTGGAGACTGATTAGAAGAAGTCATTTAGGTTCAGGAGACAAAATTGGCCCTTCATTAACCCAAACTGGGTGGAGTCCAGTGTTTAAAGTTGCCAATATCTTTGTTTATAAGTTCCATGATAATACATTCCATGGCCTTGCGAATCAGGCTCGTCAGACTGATGGGGCAGTAGTTCCCAGGATCCAAGGTATATCCCCCCTTGTGGAGGGGGATAACTGTAGCTGTGTGCCACTCAGTGGACACGAAGCCTGAGGTGAGGCTATGATTAAACATGACACTTAGGTGAGGTGCCAGTCCATTCTGTAGTTCATGTAGTACACAGCCCGGGATGTCATCTGGTCCCATGGATGCTGTATTCTTAGCTTTGGAGAGTGCATTTTTTACCTGTGTGGCCATTATTACCAGAATTTGGCAATCTTTTGGTATTGAGATGGGCCCTTTAGGGGGTGAGAGGGGGGGTGAAGTTTGCACTGAATCGATCTGCCAGGGTATTGGCAATATCCTTGGGATCATTGTATTTAATGTCATTCTGTTGTAGCTCAGAGCAGATCTGAGCATTGCCATTTAGATTCTTGACATAGCTATAGAATGCCTTGTGGTTGTCTTTGGAATCTTTGGCAAATTTATTTTCGTAACTAACTTTGGAGGATTTTATGAGGAATTTCAGCTTCTTACTGAGGCTGGTAAGAAAGTTTTTTGCATCCTGGGATTTTCCTCTTTTCTGCAACAGTTTCTTTTGTTGTAAAGTTTCTTTATGGCAGGGGCCCACCAGATTGGCTTCCTTTTTTTGGAAGAGAGTGCCTTGGTTCTATTTGGGATGGCACGATTCATGCATGAGTGGATGTGCTAGTACAGTGCCTTAGTGTAGGATTCAGCAGTTGAGCTTTCAGTTCCTATCTGCATGGGTGTCATGAACTTTGTCACTTCTGACTTCAGGGTAGTGTGCTACAGGGTAGAACATTTGCATATTTCTGGCCCTATCCTTAGGAGTACAGGGAAAATATATGTGGTCACAAGCATGATGGAGCATAGCATTCAGGAATTGATGCAGGATCCTGGATGCTGATACCTGTGACACCCCCAGCATGTCACCTGTTGGTCTCTGAAAGGTACCTGTAGCTTTAATTCTAAGTGCTATGCATACCTTTGTCTCCATTGGGATGGGTTCCCCTGGGTTTGCCCTGGGTCTGAGATGAGGGTGACAGAGGTTGCATAGTTCCTTTAGTGTGTCTCTATCCACCCTGTAGCATGCTATAATTTCCAAGCCATGTAGATTGTGATAAGTTAACCAGGGTCTGAAAACTATTCTCCTTCTTGGCCTTGGTCTTTTAGTAGTGACAACAGCATAGACTTCAGCCTGTTGCACATACACATGAACTAAAGCAACAGCAGCCCCTAACATTGTCTCTGTGTAGACTCCTTTCCATGGCTGTATTCCAATAGGTTTTGGAATTCACAGGGAATACCAGCACTGAGTCTACACCATCACTTTATAACTTGTTGAATAGCTCCTCCATCTTCAATTGGTTGATTAGCATATAATTCAGCTGCTTATGCTGTAATTTGCATGCCACGGTGTTTACTTTGTTTACGTGGTTCTGTGCAGCTCTGTACACCATGAAGAGCCACTTACTGAATCTAAAACAGTTTTCTATCATGTGCGCATCAAAAGAGACCATGTAGGCTTTATTGAATCTGTCCGACAATCACTCAACAAAGAAGATTCATAGTATAATGTGATAAGGAGCATAATCCTCTTGTTGTGGGTTTGACTACCTCTCACTTTTGAATATGATGTGATCTTGAGCTAATGATTTAACCGGTCTATATCCCTTAGCCGGCCACAAAACAAAGCACATTTGCCTAATGGGCTTTCTCAATTAAAAATAAAACAAATGTTTTTGTATTTGCTTTTTTAATTGAAAAAGTTGTTGTTTTTCTACAAACCCTCCATTTTATAAATCATTTTGGTAGTGGTGAGGGATTGTAACTCTGTAAACAATATGCCCTTACTCATCATTTTCAGCATTTTTGTCAAACATACTCATCATTTTCAGCATTTTTGTCAAACAGTACTGTTTACAAAAGAAGACAGTAAATGTGCACATAATGGGCTGCAGTTACACAGTGTGACCTATATCCTGCACAAACACATGAATGGAATATGTGCAGTCTGTACAATGCATACCCCTTACAGAATTCAGGAAAGCACATTTTAAGTCAAATTCATGGTATGGTAAAATTAAAACCTCATGAACTAGATACAACAATACAAGCAACATTCTAGCAAACAGTTAAGATATTAGTATCTCCTCTAAATGTTGCATTCTGTATTATAAGATTTTTAAAGGCATGAAATATGCTAGTAGTCAAGGAGTTAAACGAACAAAACAAAAATTTAGTAGTCTAAGCCTGCTGCCTTCTTTATTTTGTTTGGAGGCTATCCTGGAAACTTGCTAAACAATGAGTGCCTTTCTAAAGGCATTAATTTGCTAAATGCCAAGAGGATAGAGCCCTGACTATGAACCAGATCACATGAGAGAGAACATCAATCTTAGCAAGTGAGGAAAAGACATAGGCAGGAGCAGAATGAGGAAGCTGAGACCTCTCACATTTCTGTCAGTGACTGGATAGGAATGCAAGCCCAGCAGTGCACCTCATTTGAACTCATGAGTGGAAACCAGGGGGGCATGGCTGGCACTTGCCTCAAACGGGTGGGGTGACTCTGTGGGTTTATATCACTCTAAGATGTGAGTGATGTAAACCCACAGAATCCACCTACTCTGAGACAAATAGTAGTTCAAGTAACTTTAAGAAGTGAGATATAGTTCCATGCAATGTCCATTTAATGCCTGATCCCACTTTCTTTGTTAGATATATATGGAGAACCATTGGTGGGAAAAGAAAAAAAAATTCAGTGGCTTATGAGGATGCTGTCACTGCTCACAGTTCACTTGACCTACACCTCTAGGAAGAAGAATAGGTAGATAGAACAGCCAGTAGGGAGACTTAGTTGTCAGAAGAGGACCAGAGCTAAAAATAGACATGCAAATTAAAGAAAAAGAAGTCCATACTAAAGTTTACAGTAGGTAAAGGCCTGTATTAATATAAGAAACAATATATATTTTTATGTGCCTGGGTAGATAATTAAATGAATCAATATTAACTGCTCAAGCTACCACTGAAAACACACAATTTATTTCTTCACTAACCTTAAATTAGACATCACACAGTCCATCAATTTATTTATTTTTTCTTATTTTCACATTTGCCCATTTGTAAGGGTTCTTTCTATCTAGACTGCTTTCTTCATTTTTTTGCCTTGAAGTGTAAGATTCATTTGCTTATCTGACAAGCTGACAAATTCTGTGAAATTATTTTCTGTTTCTAAAATGGTTCCTTTATTGCAGCATGCATATTTCATATGCCCTCCAGCCTGTGAATGCTTTGTGCCTGACCTTTGTTTGATTATGCGTTTTTTAAACATTTTTGTGCTGAGATGCATACAGAGCTGGCATTCATTTTCTGAATATCAAGTACATTGTTACTCATAAGGGTTAGGTCACATTCTTCTGTATGTTTCCTGATATGACATATGCTTTTCTGCTTAGATTTGTTTTCAGGGTAAAGTGTTTCCCTATTTAGCAAACTGCAGAAATGCCTGCAGGACAACTATAGAGAACAGCTTCTAAAAACATTTTAGTTTCTTCTCACAAAACATATTATTAATTCAGACTAACAGCAGACTACAGTGGAGTACATTACTTTTAGACCTTCCTACTCTGATTATTGTAACAACCTTTATAAGTTCCATCTTTTAATCTATGATTACTTTAGGTACAGAGATAGTAAGTGATATGTTCCTTTGTGAATATCTAAAGAACATCCTTGCTATCCACCATCGATGGCAGTTATGTTTGCATCACTGTTACAGATTAGTTACTTGGCACATTTTCCTTGCTGAAAAGATGCCTTCATGATTTCTTTTTAATTACTTCACAGAACGTCATATAATGGTAGTTAATTCATATGCTAAATATTTCAACCAACATAGAGTGAGACTGAGAATTACTTTTTGGTCCAGTGTCGGCCAGCATGGAGGGTTAATTCCACTGTATAGAAAACAAGCTAACAGAAATATATATTTAATCCCCCATTTTGAGTCCAGTGCAATGTATCAGTACTGACTAATTTTAAACCATTGTTTTTTTTAATTTCTTTTTATTTTATCATCTGAGTATGTGGTTGCATCCTTTGTATAATGCTCTTTGAAGCCTTTCTATTTGTTTGTCCTCACCTTAAATCACTGATTGATACCATTCCATTACTGAGATAAAATTACACATAAAAGATGAACTTGAGATTAAGAACTCTCATCAGATAATGGAATGGACAGACCCTAACTTAAGTATTCAGTGTTATACTCAGTATCCATATCGTATGTCAGGCAGTTTGCATCTCTTCCCAAAATACATTCAGTTTTGGGCATTCTGCATGCGTACAGTGCTAGGAGTTGTTATCAGATTTGGGGTACCATCATTATAAATAAGTGTTAGGAAGCATGTTGCATAGATACTCTTAGGTTAGGAAGGAGAAGGAGTGAGTCCTTCAGAAAAATAATCATAATACCAGAGAATATATAGAGTAGACTAAGGACAAGAGGAAAGTCTCTTGGTCATATATGGACACATTTATAGAAGACATCTCAGCTAAATGTTTCCCAACTAATCAAGCTATATCCTTGTCCTGGTTATCTAGTGTTATGCAGCAGGCAAAAAAAAAAAAACAATTATATACTAAAACCCTCACTGAAAGGGACAGAAACTAGATATTAGCTACTCATGCCAATGGATACTAATGATTACGATCTGTAGTTGGGTTACAAATGGTTTGCTGGATCAATAGACTAGTATTAATCTATGAAACTATGAACCTATTAAATTCTAACCCTGGCAAGACATGCTTCCATATATTTATTCTACTTCAAATGATGGCCAGTTTTTGTAATTACACTCACATATACATAGGTATGATCCATATCAGTTGTTCATGTAACACTACAAACTAAACATCTAATACTGATATAGTAATGCAAAAAAACATAAAAAAAACATTGAATTTCATTGAACTAACCAAAACCTTTGCAATAAAAGAAAAATACACCAAAAACAGTGTTTTTGCAGGGGATCAAGCACCCTGAAACCCCACACTGCCTACTTCTTATATATGCCTACTCAAAGAATGCACAAAAGCTGAGTAACATGAGAATTTTCCCTTACCCAACTAAATGCTGATCTTGCCAAAAGTATACACCACATGGGAAAAAAGGAGCTTCATTTTAAACATTTCTGCTGCAGAAATCTTTCAAAGTTGTCAGCAGCTGGAGTAGCTGCAAATAATGTAATACCTGATTTGTCAATCTCAGCAAAAACAAACACTGCACAGAGACAGTCTTTGTAACTGAATGGAGTGCATCCATTTGAATGCAGCACTCATGACAATACTCAATCCATCTTTATACATATTAAAACATCTAATGTTAGGAAGCTCATATAACCAGCCCCTGTTTGCATTAAGCTATATAATTATCTCTTACTTTCATTTATATTTAGTTTACTGACCATTGACTGGAGGTTTTTTTGCAGGGGTGGGGGTGGGCATGAGAAATATTTTGCTTACAGATAGTTGTACTCACTGCTTTGTAGTCTTTATTTATTGGTCTATGTCATTTAAAGACTCCTTTGCTGAATTGTTTAGTGTTAACATGGACTGAGTTTACAGCACATCTGAGTATTCATCTGTGAAAATGATGGTGACCTTGGGTAACACATGACAGCATCCCATCTGTAATGTGCCTCACCTGTGCACTGCTGTTATATCTGTTCAAATATTAGAATCTCTAAGATTTTTAAGCCCTCCTTTTCCAAATTTTCAAAGGGATTCTCTAACTCCTCATTCAAACTAACTTCTCATTCAGTTTTGGCAAAACACAAAATAGTCTCAACAAAATGATGGTAAACAGATATTTAAGAAACATGACAAAGGGGTTCAGAAAAGAATTCTGGACCATCCAAAAACCAAGGAATGTCCATTGTCAGAATGACTGTTTAAGGGATTTTGCACCCTACCTAATTCTGGCAGCCTAATTTCCCTTCCAGTCTGCTTCTTCACTTTTCTCCTTGGTAGCAGATACTCTCAGACAAATGGGTTCTGAAGATCATTCATCAAGGTTACATATTACAGTGGAAGGAAATTCCTCCTTTACAATGGGTCTTTCATCCAACGGACCAGAGTCTTGTATTTCTACCTGTCCTTCAACACATGCTGTCCTAGGGATTGATCGAACTGGTCCTCCTTCCCAGGTGGGAAAGTATATTTTTACTCAAGGATGTTTTTAATGCCAAAGAAAAAAAGAAGATTCTTGAAGAACAGTTCTGTATCTTTTTTCCTAACCTGTTTGTGATAGTGCCCACATTCAAAATAATGTCACTTCACAGCTTGTTACCACTTCTTTCTCATTCGAGTTTCCTGGTAACACTAGATTTAAAAGATACTTTTCATCACATCCATATTCTTCCAGATTTCAGGCATTTATTAAGGTTTTGTGTGTCTGGATCAAATTATCAGTTTTCTCCATTACCCTTTGGACTATCCACTGCACTAAGAGTTTTCACAAAGTGTCTATCTCCAACTAGTTATAGCTCATTGCAGGCAACAGGATATCCACATTTTTCCATATTTAGACAACATTTTTATTTTTGCAGAGTTTTATTTTTAAAGTGTCAGAAATCTCTCATTTGATTGATAGATCTTACACAAGCTGGAGTTCTAGAGTACATTCAAAAGTTTGTTTGTTTTTTTCTTTACTCCAACACACAGGACTGTTTTTTGGGGTATCCGCTAGACACCTAAGTTTAAAGGGTTTTTTGTACACAGGAAAAAATACATCTTTATCTGGATCTATTCCTAAGGTTTTCCACTCAGACTTTGGTCACTGCAAGAGAATAACTCAGGATTTTGGGTCTCATGGCATCTGTGATTCACATAGTAAACCTGGCAAGACTCCACATGAGAAAGACCCAGGGGTATCTCTTTGGTCCCAGCACTGCCATCCTTTGTCGTTTCAAACCCAGTGCTGAAGTCTGTCAGAAGAGTTATCACTTGGTATAGACAGTAAATATCCTTAAATCTAGGTGACCCTTTTTCGCTCAATGTTCCAAAGCAGCCAGTCACCATAGATACCTTGGACTTTGTTTAGGGAGCAGTTTCAGGAGGGATAAATCAGCTTGTGTGGAACACCAAGGACAGATGCAAGCATATGAATATCAAATATATGCTTGCCCTGATTAAGGCACTCAACTCTTTGAGTCATCCTTGGTCCCCAGGACCTCTTTACATTGTTACAGGCAATACCCCCGTGATGTGGTACATCAACAAGAAAGGGGGAACACCCTTTGCAGACTAGCCATGTTAGCTTGGGATATAGCTGCACAGCACACTCATTCTACAGGCATCCTGCATTCTATCAGAGCAAAAGTGTCTGTCAGCAAGATGAGCAGGACAAGAGCAGGCTCTCATAAATGGAAACTGGATCAAGGAGTCTTCTAAGATTTCAGCCATCTGTGGGGAGTTTCTCAAGTAGACCTATTTGCCTCTTCAGCAAACAGTGGCCAAGGTTCTGCTTCAGGTCTCCGTGTAAGAAGACCTGGAAGACAGATGCTTTTTCTTTTCCTTGGACATGAATGTTCCTGTATGTTTTTCCACCATTTCCACTAATATACAGGGTACTTCTGAAGATTCAGAAGCAATCTCCCTAGATCACTGTAGTGAATGCCTTCTACCACAGTTATCCATAGTTCTCCCTTCTTTTGGAAATGGCCAGGGAAATTTCTACAGGCTTTCTCACAGAATGGATCTACTCACACAAGAACAGGGACATTTGATATACCCTGACCCCAATCAACTTCAACTGATTGCCTGGATGATAGGATCTTATTGTTCATCAGACACATATTTACTGAGGACATGCAGCAGTTACTAAAGGAAAACAGAAAGCAAACACAACTTGGTGTAAAGCCCTACTCATCAGGTGGGTGGCCAACTGGCTCACTGACAGGACCCTCAAAGTCAAAATAGGCACCTTGACGTCCAATAGCAGACCTGTCACTATGGAGTTCCCCAGGGATCTCTCCCAGGACCTCTACTGTTTGGCATCTACTTCTCAGAGGTCCAGGCAAAGACAAAAGGCCTGCGGCTGACTAAGTTTTTGGGTGACTGTAAGCTGGATGCTGTTATTGACTCCCCAAATGATGTTAACATACTGCAAGAGGGTCTCACAGCAGCTAATGAGGGGTGCCAAAGTCATGGCCTCAAGTTAAATGCAAAAAAATGTATCATCATACCACTCACCAAAAACATAGCCCTGACTGATTACCACATCAACAGCAACCCCTTAAGCACACAACCTGTGGTGAGAGACCTGGGCACTCAGGTTGATAACAACTTCACATTCAACCATCATGTAGCGGCAGTGGTCAGAAAAGCCTTTTACTTGGTTTATCTCATAAGTAAAGGGATTGCATCCAGAAAAAAAGGAGGTTATTACCTCTCTGTACTCCTCTCTCATTAGACTAATAATCAAGTATAATGCTCCGTTTGGTATGTATCTTTCCAAACATCTGCACCAACTGGAAAGGCCACTGAAATACCTCACAAAGAGAATCCATGGCCTCCAACAACTGTCCTGTGTGGATAGGCTCAAATCACTATCACTCTATTTGGTATCATACAGATTGCTCAGGGGTGATCTGTGTCTCACCTACAAGGCAATCTCAGACCCTGCCCTACTAGAGATGCTTCATATCCGTAAGTTTAACTCCTCATGCATTATCCACTCAAAAGGCCTGAATCTAATATCCAACATCAACAAAACCTGCTGGAGAGACAGGTTTGTCTCCCAGAGGCTGCCCCATCTCTGGAATAGACTTGCCATACATGACAAACAGAGCACCTCGCTGGCCCTCTTCATGCACAACCTTGATGAGTGGATGGGAAACCCCAAACTTGTCCCAGGGGATTCACCTGTGTCCCTCATTGACAGGGGTGACAGGTGCTGACTGAGGTTTCTTTGGGTTGATAATCTCTAGACTAGGGTTGTAAGGACCCCAGAGCCATTAGCCTAGTAACCTCCTATGATCCTATGATCCTAATTGGTATCTGAGTTTATTTGAAGAAAAACAAGAACATTTTTAATTGAGACAATCAAATCATAGAAAATAATTACAGAGTTAAGTTGCTGTTTAGTATAAATTAGAGGTAGAAACAAATGCAAAGTTTGAATTCTTAGCTAAGGACATTACAGTTAGTGAGGAAAATGCAGGCAGTATATAAATAAAGGATATATTTAAGATTGAGTGACAAGTAGTTACCTAGATAAGATGGCTAGGAGAGCTAACAGTTACACAGAAACTGATGGCTGAAGAGGGCAGACAGTAGGCTATCCAAGAAAGGTAGATATATTATGGCAGTTGAGTACAGTGGCATGATCAGTGACTTTTCAGGTATTCTTTGCTGACTGATTTAAATTCTTTAAGTTTTTTGAGTGACCTAATTTCCAGTGGCAATTTGTTCCAGGATATGGTCGGATAGTAGCTAAAGAGGTTGAGACCATTTTTGTTCTTAGTTCTATAGATTTGCAGTAAGTCTTGGTCTGAGGAGTCTAGAAAGTGCTAAGAGGAGATAGGTTGTGACAATATGATGGCTGGTACATATTAGATGTATATCTACAGACAGTAATAGAGAGGGTGTAGAAGGAAGACTTGGCTTAAGCAATTTTGCTTTCTGTCTATGTTTTATGGCTAGTGACTTTTGTTTAGATGTGTGAAAGACTGGGGTAAAAGATGATGGAAGATACAGTGGTTACATATAACTTGAAGGGTTGTGAAGTTATAGTGTGATTATATGTGGTAAATGTTACAAAATAATGCATATGGTAAGTGGTAAGGTTTGAGGCCAATATGACTATTGGACTGCAAAGAGAGTTGACGAGAAATGTGCTAAGGTCAGGTTATAGGTCAGGTACCAATTAGTCAGTAAAGTTGTCTGATAGATGAATGTAGACTGAGCAACAATGAGTGTGCTCCAAGTCTGACAAAGCTGTTTATTTGAAAAAGGGATGTTTTACTGAGTAATAACTTATAGCAAGCTGTCGTAGGGTATAACATTGCATTCACTAGGGATAGCATTGTATTCTCTGATTCAACCGCATTGCTCATTTCTTACTAGAAGGAAGGCTACCTGAGCTGCATGTTGGTCATTCTTGTATGTGATCTTGTGACTGCCTGTCTTGATGAGCCATGCATTGGCCAGCATCAAGCCATTAACCAAACAGTTTAGAGGGACCTCTCTTTCTTTATTCCTGTTGTTCTATTCTTATGTATGCAGGCATTCTTCATAGCCTGTTTTGTCTCAATGGTATGAGCATTCTGGTCCCTTTTTATCAACACCAGCTAGTGTTATCTACTTTATCTAGTAGATCCTGCAACTGCTGTCTAAATATACACTTTTCTTTGTTATTAAAACACTGCTATGGAGGAGGTGCTCTGGATGCATAGAAGGATAAAAATCTAATTTTGACCCAGTAGTCCTGGGTTCAATTAGTAGCAAAGGTGACTGAGCCAAAGGGTGGGATTGATGTGTCACCCAGAGTAGTTGGGCATTTATTGATGACGCTCTCTAAGTGGAGACAGGGTTCAAAGAAAGGAGTCACCCTGGAACATAATCAATGAACTTGGGTGGCAGGGCAGGAAAGGGGGTAGGGCATATTTGTAAACATCCTCCCCCAGAACAAAAGAGTACATGGCTGAGCCACCAGGATAACCTTAGGATCCACAACTGGGGGCAGGAGATAAAGTTAGTAGACCTGGAATGGATGTGAGGCACTGGGGGTCAGGTTGGTTACATGATATCACAAGGAGGACCAAAAAAAAAAACTTAAACAATCCTGTATTGTAGCATTGGCTGAGATTATGAAAACTGTTCTATCTTTGTCCTTTTGTCTGATTTCAATGAGTCTGTTACTAATTGTGGTAACTTTCTCACTGTCTTCAAAAAACTGTCCTTCACCACAATACCACATTTCCCACATCATGTCTAGTCCTCCCCCCAGCAGTAGAGTCTATATCCCAAGCCAAGAGTCTTTGCTGCACTACCTTTCTATCTTGTTTCCTGGATACACAAGATTCTAGCCTCCAATGGTGATAAGATGGCAGCCAAGGAGTGAACAGCTGAAATGCACAGCTCCTTAAATGTCTTCTTATAGCAAAGGCATTCTACTTGTAAAATGCTAAAGAAATGCTTAAAATCACATAGAATACTGCTCCTGCAATGTTTGCCACTCATACAAATTCATATTTACTATTTCTTTATAAAAAAAAACATAAATACCCGATGATGATACAGCTGCTGCCAGCATAACAAAACCTTCCTTAGCACCTGCTTTAAGATTCAGATGAGCATGTCATGCTGGGTTTTTAAAGGGAGCATGCATTTTTTAAGGTTGGTATTACTGCTTTCATTCATGTCAGTATCTTTACCAATGAAATTATAATTCTCTACAGTATGAAGTAATCCTCAGTTTAAAATGGAAAGTCAGAAAAAAAAACAGAAGCAGCAAGCTTAAATTAACATTCAAGATTGCACTGAAAGAAGAAATGAAATTCTTTCTTTTGTCTCAAACAAAGAATACTGAAGAATGTCAGTCATCTAAAGAAAGGACATTTAATTTGTATATTTACAGGCGAAGCACTAAGAAAATATTATGGATGTAAATGTAAAGATTCAAAGAGCTATTTATTTAACAAAGACTGAGTACCAAGATACAAAAGATTTATTTATAAGATTTTGTATGCTTACATGTTCTCGAATTTAGTAAATAAGCAATGACTGTATAAATTGAATCAAGTGAAAAATAAAACTCTTTACATTTCAATACTTTAAATTGAATTTTATTGATTTTGAATATAGAAAGTCTCCCCTAAAAAAAGGAAAATAAACAAGAACTCAAGCAACAATAATTAAACTGTGGAAAGTATATACACTATAGACATGCTCAGTCATCATAAATTACCCACAGGCAGACCATACAGATGACACCTAGTGTAACACATTCTTTGCAAATGCTGAACTAAATTCCCCATTTCTTGTACAACAGGTCCCTCAGAGGCCAGTATCTCTACCACCCTTTTTTAATTATATCTTTAAAACCATCAAAAACAGCCCTCATTTTCTCCAATATACAAGATGGGGTTAAAAGAGCTCCGAAAGAGTATACAATCCTAGTTACATGTGAACACATGTATTGATCAAATTCTCCTAATGTCACATGTCCAATAGACACCCAGTGTTTGTCGCAATTAAATTTTATACTGCTAGCTAACATCCATGCTACCTTCAGTTGCTTTCCATTCCTTCTTTTCTGGATAAAACTTCCAGTCCTGTTTTGGGAAAATACCAAATGCCTTCCCCAGCAATAACTGCATCCAACGCCAATAAGGCTGACATGTTATCTACCTTTTGTTGATGACATCTTCAGCATACTGCAGCTATCATTGGGATACCATCAGA
Organism: Protopterus annectens; assembly: GCF_019279795.1. Classification (NCBI taxonomy): domain Eukaryota; kingdom Metazoa; phylum Chordata; order Ceratodontiformes; family Protopteridae; genus Protopterus; species Protopterus annectens. The sequence continues at coordinate 440,095,429 of NC_056735.1, read as the reverse complement.
ATACCTAGCAGGTGTAAGATACCAGCTGAATAGGAGTTTTGTAGATCTTTATATCTAGGCAGTGTTTTAAGTATATTGGAGCCTCCCAAGCCTTAGTCCACTCATGTACTGATAACTTCATCTTCTCTTGCAGGCTTTCTCTACTTTCTACTAGCCTTTTTAACTGTTTTTGCCTGGTTCTCACACACATCTCTATAAATTGTTCATATAACACACTTCTTCAGGCTACCCCATTTCGGCAAGGGATCACCTTCCCGATATTAGCTGCAGAGAATATATGCTACCCTGTATCTGCTTCATCTGAGTGTAGATCAACCAATCATGCTCTTGCAATTTAAAAGCCACATTTAAATCTGTAAATTCACTTATGTTATGAGATTGGTGAAATTTGTTTCCATAAACTTATTCCCTAGAATTCACAAAAATACCCATCCCTCCAATTTATGCATTTCCAGATCTTGAGATTTTATATTTCAATATTTTATAAAAAATCAGACTGCTAAAAACATTTAGATATATCTGAAACACATGCTGATACTTTATATACATAAATATATATATATATATATATATATATATATATATATATATATATATATATATATATATATCTACATACACAAAGAGAGACAGAGAAGTATGGATATATGAAACTATTTTATAACAAGCATCATAATCCACATGCCATTTGCTACCACAATGAAAATGCTTGGCCCAAGAATTTATAATTATGCTGACCTGTTCTCACTCTGCCCCAATGTTGACTAAGATTACTTTCTGCAAGAATTAATTGAAATAGATCTTACCCCTGGATCCCATAAGAATCTAGATGACATTGTAGAGAGTCTCTGTCTGCCATCTTTCAGTACTAACCTCAAGCCTAGTTGTCTGGTACAACTCTACATTATGACATCATCCAGGGCAGTACCCACACAGGAAAATCAAGATGTCACACTGGAATCTCCTATGCCTAGAAGGACTGTTACACCATAAGTAGTTCATGGGACTCAGAAACATTCCATGTGAATGAATTTCGTAAGTTGTACATGGGGTAGTCCACCTCTGCATGTACATACCAAACAGATCTGACAATTACCAAAAGTGCCTGAACTCTGTAGCTCCATCTACATGTGAGCATTAGTACTGCAAACATATGGCTTGGTGGCCTGCAGTGCAAGCTTATTTTACCTGCCGTACAAGTACTAATATACTGGTGGAAGTGCACAGCCATAAAGTTGTCCTGATACAAAGCAGAACCTGTGGGTTAGGCAACTGGCTGCATGCATGACAGGTAGAAACTCTATAATGCATGTATTTCAATACCCAAAAATACAGGGAAGGCATGTTGTTGGACTGAACTAAAAAGTGCAGGTAAACCTCATTATAAAACATGAAGTTTGAAGGTGTCACCCATCTACAAAGGGAATGGTTTCAAAAGACCACTAACAGATGTGCAAGGTGTGGCCTCATCAACAATACTCTTTGTCTGCAGCACAGCTCCGTCTGTATGTGGGAATCAATAATGCAGGTATATAGACTGCACACTAGCAAATGCTTGCATTGTCTGTGTTCTCATGCCAGTGGATCTATCTGTCTACTGAATTTTTCCTTTTTCTATAGTAGACTATATAGTTACTTAATATTTCTCATTTGGTGGTCATTGCCAGTGGGAAGATACTGGGTCCTCCAGTGCTGTGAATTCAATTTCTGATGTGGAATAGGGAGTACAGATCCATGAGCCTTCATTTGCAACTATGACTGGAGGACTCTCAGAGCAGGTCTTTAAACTGCCTGGGATATGTGTTAACTGTTTTAGAATCAAAAACAATGCATTTGCCATACCTCTTACATTAGGCATGTAGCTTTGTACCTAGTATCAAAATAATTATGTTCTTGCTTTATTATGTATTCTGTCTTCCATTTGTTTTATGCATGGCTGTTAAATTAGTACAGTAATATAAGACTGGGGCCCTTCTGCTAAGCTTCTCTGTGGGAAATGTAATATATTTGCACATGTTAAAGATACATTAAAAATGATTCTCTGATTATTTTTATATTATGTATACTTGTGGGCCTCAGATGGACATTGAGCATGCGAATATATAAAATATAGCATTAGCTTAAAGCTGGACATACACCTGAAAATAATAAATGTATGGATGCATCAATAAATAGCATAATTTGGAATTTGTTAAAATACAAGTAATTCTTGTTGTTTGTCAGATGCCTCTTTATGGCTTCATGAGTAGGTCTAACCCATGCTTGATGGCATTGTATTAACAAAGATACACATGGAATAGATCATAATGGGGTCAATCTTACATACTGATTTTTTTTTAATGTTTGCAGCTGAAAGTACAGTACAATAAAAATAAAATGAATACCTTTTCTCTTTTGTTTTTTATCTACCTCTTTTTCACTAGGGCTACATTACTTATGATTTATTAATTTTTGTGTATATTGATTTGTTATAACAAAGAAACTACAGTGGTAATCAAAAACAGCTCTTCCAGATTGTTTTGAATTTGTTGCACTGATTTCAAACAGCAGCAGTGGTTTCTGTTTCAAAGAAATAAATGCTATACAGTTAACATGACACAGTTATAAAAACAAGTGTTTCCCACTGTTTTCATCTAAGCTTATAGTAATAAAAGCTAACCACATAACCAGCTGTGAATATTGATAGCAAACTTTTATGCCCATGCGGGGACTAAACTTGTTTGTTGATGTATTAGCATGTTGTTATACTCACACAAGTAACATTAATTAAGAAAGTTCATATAAGTGATATGCTCTACAAGACATTCTCCTCTGTGTACATTCAAACATTGCTAATCTCATTTCACAATCTGCATGTTTTTTTTTTTTTTTTTATAAAATTAGTATAATGCTCCTTCCTGTATAACTCTGTGCATGTTTTCTTGTATCATTCAGTTATTTTATGGTAACAACTCACTTGTTATAAGAAATGTAAAAATATACTGAAGTGTTTTTCTACTGAAAAGATCTTTGAATGTCTTAAGTCATTTGGACTACATCTTAGGTGAACTGTATTTCAATACCTCACTGTCATTTTGCTTAGTGCCAGCTTTTCTAAATCTTGCAAACCTATTTTTTTTTATGGAGTTTTATCTAAATAACCACTGTATCATTTTTGCTTTTTTTGAATAACATTAAAGTTAAACAAGGATTCATTGTATATGTATCCTGTCTGGTTAAACAGACTCAATGTAGTCAGATTTGTATGTAGTTAGCATTTCAATGCTAATCCTAACCTCTACCTAACCTCACTGTTATTCCAACTCTGAGCATCAAGAAGCTTGTTAGTAATGTTTGGGCAGCTTGGACCTGAAAGACCAGGACAGTGCCTTCACTAATGAAGCATGGGGAGGAGGGAACAAAGGTCCAAAATCAGTGACAATTTCTTAAAAAAGTATTACTTTAATTTTCATATAAACATGTATTTCATGAGCAATAAGAATTAAGAAATCTTTATATCTAGTGCATCTATTTCCTTTTTTCTGAAGTTTTGATGTTGTTTTATGTGGCAGTGAGTTTTGTTTTCTTTAAATGCTGATAGAAAGCAGAGGAGAAGAACTTATTGGGACACGTTCATAGGCTGCTTATTAATTTGCACTTTGCAACTAAAGTGAGAACTGAACTCCTGGACCTGTCATTTTAAAAACCCTCCTTGATTATCTTACTTTCACTCTGTGCCTACTCAACATACTTCTGACTCTTCACAACCCCGCTCACCTCTACCCACAAATCACTGTTTTTCTAACCTCCTCTCACACTTTCTTATTTCTTCCTACTGTTCTCACTACCTCTGTCCCCTAAATTTCCCTCATGTTTAACTTCATCTTTTCCAAGACTTATGTGTTTCCATCTCACAAACATCTCCTCATTGTTTGAGTATAAAACAATGTATCCCTAACAGTTTGTTAGCTGATCTCAATAACTTTTCTGCAATGATTATGTATAGCCTTTGCTTTTTAATTACTTGTCTTACTGTATTTCAATACTTTTACTTCTCTCTCTTATATAATCAAAAATCGCTAGTGGTGTAAACTTTATATGTTACTTAATCTTTAAATGCTACTTTGTGTATATAAACCTTGTATGTACTCTTGTGAATATTTTGATATGTACTTATGTGGAGATTTTCTCCCCGGGCCTCCACTGAAAAATGGCTCTAGCTCAGATGGACTTTCTAGTGAATAAATGTCAAATAAATAGAAAAATAATAAAAAAATGAGTGAAGAGGAGTTCTGGTGGATAGATGAAGCTATGAACTTGGCAAGTGAAAAGGATTATTTGTATTTAGTTTGACTTCTGTAACCACAAGAGAGATTCTGGTGGAAGTCATTTCATTTCTTTTTTTTTTGTGCATCTGCAGTGACTAATAGGACCTTACAACAATTGCCCGAACAAATATTTTTTGATTGTATAATACTGAATGATACGTCTTTGATATGTTATCTCACTATCCTCCATGAGGCTTTGGTTGTCATTTGTTATATGTTTCTGTAAGATAATTCTAATTTGGGCAGGGATCTGAAGGTACTAGAAATATATTTAAGAAGTTGCATGTGAATAGTTCGGGCACCCTCACTTCTCAAACTTTGTAGAATGCCCAATCTATGTGAACTTTGTAGGGGTTAGGAAATTCACTCACATCCCTTTTAAAGTTGTACGTCATTTGTTGGATCTGTTTCCCAGTAAATGGTTTAATAATATGCTTTTATTTTTATGGAAGTTGAGTTGCAATGTGGCAATTTAATGTGTAATTTCTTTAATTTTGAAATAAGGTGGCATATCAATACTGGAAAAGTTTGTTTTTGCAGTGCATCCCCCCTTCCTGTGCTGGATGGTTAGGATCTTTCAACAAGGGTGGATTGTGCCTGTAGTTTTCTTTCATTTAGTAGCCTTGATTCCTTAATTCAGAGATAAAAAGTCAACTCATAGAAAGCTATTTGTGAACTTGTATGCACTGGCTTGAATTTTGAAATATGCAGGTATTTGTAATGCAGGAGTACATGCTAGTGTGTGTGTGTGTGTGTGTGTGTGTGTGTGTGTGTGTGTGTGTGTGTGTGTGTGTGTGTGTGTGTGGGTTTGTTAGTCAGTATGCCTATGTCCACTGACTCTCCCTTTTTAAGGCCCAACCGGTAAGCACTATATTGGCTAAATTTTTCAGTTGCACACCTTGCAATCAGAAATTGGGGGGAGTTAAACATGATTACAAAATTAATCAAGTTAAAAGGTTAAAGTCTTAACTCTGTATGCTAAAGAGCACATATGTACATTCTGATACTTTATCTACTTGTATGCACATCATAATAGTTTGGAGTTGTCACAAAAGTTAGAGCTATATTCAATAGCTAAAGCTGATTGTGCATTTCATTTTATAGAGAATGTGATAGTGTGGATGCATAGCACTTAACCGTTCCTGGTTTTGGCTCAAGATTTCGCTCTCTCCCTCCTAAAACTTATGTTTTGGGGAGAAAAGATGGTGGATTACACTGAGAGTTATAGATTTCTTTTATTTCAGAAATTGCATAGTAATTCACATTCTCCTGTTCTGTCAACTTCCTATATTAAAGGTAATAATATTTTAAAACATCTTCCTGGTTATTTCTACATTTGTCCCTGATTCTAATCTGTATGTAAATATTAAAAGGTTGAGAGCTATGTGTGGATGGGAACAATTTTTTTCTGAAAACATTGATGGAATCCATAAGTAGTTAACTGATACCTATTTAAGTAGAAAAGTAAAGGTGTACTCTGTGATCTTTGTTGCATGATATATATATATATATATATATATATATATATATATATATATATATAAACAACCATGAAAAAACAGGTGCATATACCCAGAATAGGGTGCTACATTCCAAACAAACTGTAAAGAATCACAAAATCCAGAATGGCACTCTAAGCAACCCTCTATGGAACCAGAATGGCTAAGTAAATACTATAAAAATCCACCATGAAAAAGGCAGAAAAATGCTACTTTATTTAAGTTCTTTGCTTCAGTTCAGTGCAATGAAGTAAACAACACACAACAGCTCACAAATCACAGCTCAAGGCTATAGCAGCACACCAGTTTCACCCTCTGGTGTCATCAGTGCAGTATTCATAGGTTCATAGGTTTATACTAGGCTATCTGCCCTAAGGCATTTATAAGCCTAGCCCAAAGTTTTGTGGCTTACGCCACCCCTTATATGAAAAAATACTGTGCCCATTAGTTTGTTGTGCCTCTGTCCAGCAGTGACACAGAGATGATTCCCAGGGTAAACCTATGATCTCCCATCCACAGATCAAGATTTCTCTTGAACAGAGCCAGCGAGGTGCTCTGCCTCACATGGACCGGGATTTTATTCCACAGCATAAGGAGTCTCTGAGTGATAAATCTATCCCTCCAGCACGTCCTATTTATATTCGTGCTAAGGTTTAAGTCGCTTGCTCTAGTGGTTTTGGTGGATTTGGATTTTTTGAGGTGGAGCATGTCCATTAATTCTGGGTTGGACATGGCCTTGTATGTCAGGCACATGTCACCTCTGAGCAGAAGGTATGCGACTGAATAGAACTGGAGTTTCTTCAATCTGGCAGCATATGACAGATTTTGGAGTCCCTTTATCCTTTTGGTGAGGAACTTTTGGGGACTCTTCAATTGCTGCAGATGTCGGGTGAGATACATCCCGAATGGGGCATTGTACTCGATCATTGGTCTGATAAGTGAAGAGTACAGGGGAACAATGACCTCACTAGATCTGGATGTGAATCCCTTCATGATCAGGTGGGCAATGTAGAAGGTCTTTCTAACCACTTTAGCAATGTGAGTGTCAAAAGAAAGGCCACTGTCAACCTGGGTCCCCAGGTCCCTGATAACCTCTTCTGTGCTTAGTGGATTGCCGCCTATATGGTAGCTTGGGGTTACCTTGTTTTTCCCGAAGGGTATGACTATACATTTTTTGGTGTTTAACTTCAGGCCATGGCTATGGCACCAGCTATCTGTTTCCATGAGTCCCTTCTGAAGGACATCCGTGTCCGATCCACTTTCCACTATGGCACCCAGTTTGCAGTCGTCTGCAAACTTTGTCAGCCAAAGTCCTCCCATGTTGGCCTGTACTTCTGAGAAGTAGATGCCGAACAATAGGGGGCCAAGGACCGAGCCCTGTGGGACACCACTTGTGACTGGCTTGGAGTCTGACATAGCGCCAGCAACTTTAACCCTGTGGGTTCTGTCCTTAAGCCAGTTTGCAACCCATCTTGTGACATATGGGTTTACATTTAAGCTGGTAAGTTTTTCTACAATACCCGAGTGGGGTATTGTGTCGAAAGCCTTTGCAAGGTCAAGGTAGGCTGTATGGACTGCCTTTCCCTCATCAATGGCCTTGGTGACTGTTTTGAAGAAGTCGAACAAGTTCAAAAGGCATGATCGGCCCTTGACAAAGCCAAACTGGGTCGGGTCCAATGTCTGCAAGTCCCCTATATCTTTTGTTTATGAGCTCCATTATGATCCTTTCCATAGCTTTGCAGACTAGACTTGTTAAGCTTATGGGGCGGTAATTACCAGGGTCCATAGAGGCACCGCCTTTGTGGAGTGGGACCACAGTTGCCGTACGCCACTCCTTGGGCATGTATCCTGTGGTAAGGCTGAGATTAAACAGCTGCCTTATGTGTGGGTTTAATTCCTCATTTAGCTCATGTAGCACACAGCCGGGGACACCATCTGGTCCCAATGATGCTGTGTTTTTAGCTTTAGAGAGAGCAGCTTTCACCTGCGCATTTGAGATGTCTGGGAGGCTACACTCCGCTGGGATAGTTATCTCTCCTTTAGGGGAGAGGGGTGAAGTTTGCACTGAACCTGTCTGCCAGTATGTTGGCAATGTCTGTGGGTTCAGTGATTTTTGTATCATTTTGGACTAATTCTGAGCATATCTGGGAGTTTCCACCCAGGTTCCTAACATAGCTGAAAAAGGCCTTATGATTGTCCTTTGAATCCATGGCAATTTTTCTCTCAAAATTGGCCTTAGTTGATTTTATGAGTGCTCGTATTTTTTACTAATAATGATCAGGGGTGACTTCCTTTTATGGATTTTGTTCTATCATGTAATAGCTTTCTCCTCTTATTGTAAAGTTTGTTAATGGCTGGGGTCCACCAGACTGGACGTTTGCCCTTTGTGGAAAGAGTCTTGGTTTTATTTGGGATTGCCTGATCCATGCAGTCCTGGAGGTGTTCATAGAAGGCATTTGTAAGGGCTTCCTCAGCTTGGGTTGTGGTTTCCACTGGCTCAGGGGCCTTGAAGGATACCACACCAGTCTTGAGTAGTGTGAAGTTTGCTTTAGAGAAGTTCTTCTCTGTGGTCTTTTTTGTTTGGGGTGGGGGCGGGATGTGGATTTCCAGTGAGATTAGTTTATGATCAGATCTCACCAATGAGGGATATACTTCCGGTGTGGAGCATTTTGTCCCCATGTTTGTGATAATGAGATCTAGTATATTTTCTCCTCTCGTGGGAACAGTGACTAGCTGTTCCATGGCATTTGAATTTATGAACTCCAGGAACTGTTTGGCTAGAAAGTTAGGGCTTGAGTAATGTTCCCAGTCTATATTCGGGTAGTTGAAGTCACCCAATATGATGGTGTTTGGAGATACATTTATACCCTCCAGTGTCTTCAGAAAGGCTGTGTGGGGTTCCTGAGTTTGAGAGGGTGGCCTGTAGCATGCTACAATTTGTAGAGCAGTTTTTCCTATGGTTAGTTGCACCTGGATGGATTCCGAAGCTTCGTGCGTTGCCACCAACCTGGAGGTGTGGGTATCCTTTATGAATATGGATACACCCCCTCCTTTTGTGGTCTGGTCCGGGTTTTGGGGCCGGAACGCATGATATGAGGTAAAACCTAATAGTGCTGGGGTGCTCTCAGGAGCCTTGAACCAAGTTTCAGTTACAGCACAGACATCGATGTTCTCCATACTGAGAAGGGCCTCGAGTGCGTGCATTTTGAGATTTAGATGTCTGGCATTGAGCAGCATTACCCTCAGTTTCTTCCCATTTTTGATTTCTAGGGTGGTAGGTTTAGAATTTGAGCCTTGCCTAAAAAAGGCACTATGGGAGTGGCAAGAGCCTTAGCCAATATCCGGAATCCCAGGGGTGACAGGTGCAAGCCGTCCCTTGCGAAGCAGCGTGGCTTGTCAAGCATGTCATCCCAGGCAGACAGACACTGGATCAACTTTGAATGACACCAGACATTAAGCTAATTGTTAAAGCTGATCATCTTGTCTCTATATTGTGACATCATTCTTGGTGAAGGAAGGATACTGCTCAGGGTCAGGGTCATACCTGCCTGGGCTACATAATCAGAGAGCTCCTCTATGTCTCTTTTCATGTAGTCCAGGGAGGTACGTCTCAGGTCGTTCACACCAGCATGGACAATGACTGTGTCATATTTGTACTTGCCATGGAGTGACCCGAGTGCTTGTGTTATGTGGCGGATTCTAGCGCCCGATAGGCAGCTTACTGTGACCCTCTCCTTGTTCAGCCTGGTGAGTGGGACGTCAGTGTGTCTGACTATGGAGTCACCTATGACAAGTATGTTTGGTGTTGTATTTGGCCTTAAGGGCTGTGACTGCTTTGCACATTGATTTTGTGGTTTATGTGTTGCTTGTGGGGTGTCTTGAGGTAGCAGTTGTTTGGGTGTCTGCTTTGGAGGCCTCTGCTGTTTAGGTAAATTTTTTTCTCAGAGCCTCCGAGTATGTCTTTGTGTGTTTATGTGTTTGATTCAGTGGTGTGGTAGCATTATGTGAGGCTGGTTTTGTGGTGTGTGTAGTTGTCTTCTCCTCCTGTCTGGTCTTGCCAGTCCTGAGTTGAGTGAGCTCAGCCTCCAGTTTGGCTAAATAGCTGCATCTCTCGCAAGTATTTGCGTTATGTGGGAGGAGGAGAGGGTTGTCTGTGTACATGAGGCAATTGCAACATTGCCTCAATATTCCCAGATTCACCAACTGGGCAGGAGAGGATGCCAGCATCTGACCCTTCGACATGCTAGAAAAATTAAGAAGTTAGGTATGAGACTGAATAAGAGAGGACTTAGTAAGGAAGTGGGTACTCCTGGGGGGGTTTCGCAAGTGAGGGACTTTGTATAATATAGAAGTGACAAGTGCTGAGCTTTTTTTTTTTTTTTTTTTTTTTTTGAGAAGAAAAAAAAAAAGAAAAACTTTTAAGAACAAGTGCTGCGCTTTTTAGTCAAGGGATATACTGTTTAGGTTACTAGTAGAGCAGTTCTAAGGGAAAAAATGAAGAACAGACTTTATGGAGTCAGAAAAAGTTTAACCTTGTTAAACCGGCGCTGCCCGATACTTCTCTAGTGGCAACTCCGCGCTAGATTGCGCTAAAGCACGCTAAAGCGTGCTTTATATCAGGGGGCTGGAAAAGGCAGGAAATGACCCAAAATGGCCACTGAACTACAAGTTACTGTCTTAAACCACTCCTCTGAGGACAAACAGGCAGCTCAGTACTCCCCACTCCCACTGCTGAGTAAAGAAACTTCCCCCTGACCAAACAAAGAAAATGGAGAAGTACAGGAACCAAGACAAAGCCCAGGGATCAGCAAAATCTGATCACTGGAACAAACTAGCCAGGAAAGTTAGGAGAACAAGAATTTTTTTTTGTTTTTTTTTCAAGTTTTCTTTCACAGACAGAACAGAAAACACAATAAATGTTTGCTTTTCGATTAAATGCTATCAAAAGCTAGTACACTTGAGTGAATTAGCCTGTAGTTTAACTTTTAAGCAAACTTAAACTAAGAAGTGCAACCAAAAATTAAAGCTTATAAAAACAGGAAAAACAGGTAATACCACTATAAAATAGACAGAAACAGACGTTGAATAACACAAATGGTCGAAAAATGCAAGAAAAATACTTAAAATCTGGAAAGTAGCTTTTTCCTTTCTCTGCTGCTCTAGGAACTCTGCTGGATACCACGAGGAGCTGTGCTGATTTCTCTACAGCCAGAAAAGCCTGCCAAAGTGTGCTTTATAGCAGGGGGCTGGAAAAGGCAGGAAATGACCCAAAATGGCCACTGAACTACAAGTTACTGTCTTAAACCACTCCTCTGAGGACAAACAGGTAGCTCAGTACTCCCCACCCCCACTGGTGAGTAAAGAAACTTCCCCCTGACCAAACAAAGAAAATGGAGAAGTACAGGATCCAAGACAAAGCCCAGGGATCAGCAAAATCTGATCACTGGAACAAACTAGCCAGGAAAGTTAGGAGAACAAGAATATTTTTTTTTCAAGTTTTTTTTCACAGACAGAACAGAAAACACAATAAATGCTTTGCTTTTTGATTAAATGCTATCAAAAGCTAGTACACTTGAGTGTATTAGCCTGTAGTTTAACTTTTAAGCAAACTTAAACTAGGAAGTGCAACCAACAATTAAAGCTTATAAAAACAGGAAAAACAGGTAATACCACTATAAAATAAACAGAAACAGTCGTCGAATAACACAAATGGTCGAAAAATGCAAGAAAAATACTTAAAATCTGGAAAGTTGCTTTTTCCTTTCTCTGCTGCTCTAGGAACTCTGCTGGATACCACGAGGAGCTGTGCTGAGTTCTCTTCAGCCAGAAAAGCCTGCCGAAGCGTGCTTTATAGCAGGGGGCTGGAAAAGGCAGGAAATGACCCAAAATGGCCACTGAACTACAAGTTACTGTCTTAAACCACTCCTCTGAGGACAAACAGGCAGCTCAGTACTCCCCACTCCCACTAGTGAGTAAAGAAACTTTCCCCTGACCAAACAAAGAAAATGGAGAAGTACAGGAACCAAGACAAAGCCCAGGGATCAGCAAAATCTGATCACTGGAACAAACTAGCCAGGAAAGTTAGGAGAACAAGAATATTTTTTTTGTTTTTTTTCAAGTTTCTTTTCACAGACAGAACAGAAAACACAATAAATGCTTTGCTTTTCGATTAAATGCTATCAAAAGCTAGTACACTTGAGTGTATTAGCCTGTAGTTTAACTTTTAAGCAATAAACAGCCTCTGCAAGGATCAAACCCAAGACCCTGCAAAACCATAGCCAAAGTGATTTACCACTAAGCCATGTCAGATATTGCATCTTTTTTTCCAAAAGGACTTAAACAAATGGTTTAAAGTAACAGCAACCACACACTACTACATATACATCAATACATAACACAGAAACTAAGCATTAACAATATGTAAAGAAGCCCAATATAACAAAAAAAATATTCATAATAAATATATGACCATTAGTCAATAACTACAAGATGTAGAAAAATATAATTAATACTTATGCACATAAAATAAGAGCATATATATATGTATATATATATATATATATATATATATATATATATATATATATATCTAAATATGCAAATATGCAAGCATATAGCTGCCATAAATTATCAAAAATCATTATATTCTTCATTAAGGCTGGATTTATAAATGGTCTCCAAATTTACTATCCAAAGCCTTTCTTTGTAATCCAATAATTTGTGTTTGGTCAGGATGGATAAATTATTCTGTCAAAACATCCAAACCAACAAAAATAAAGTGGGCAGCTGCATGTTTAATATGTTTATATAGTGCACTCCAATTTTGTTTGCAGTTAATATCACTAAGATATGTAGCTATCCTATGCTTAAAGGAAAGATGTTTGCCCCACATAAACAGCGCCAAATTGGCAAACTACCATGTAAACAATCCAAACAGCATCACATGTAATAAGATGTCTGGTGTCATATAACTTAGAAGTGTTGGCATAAATGAAGAGAAATAGACCAGCAACTCCAGTGTCAGATGTTGTTATTACCCCCACATTGACTGAAAATAATTGAGATGAAAATAATTTGATAGTTAACTTGTCTTCTACCTTTGTTACAGATCATGAAGTGAAATTATTAATCTGACTAATCTCTCTTCTTACTTTTCTTTGCTACTAAACATCTATGTACTCACCTCTAGATATATTTCCACTGTATAGCTTCTTTCATACCTGTACAAACTTACCTACTGGTTCTCCACCTTTTCTGATTGTTTTTCCTGTGCACTACAACTCTTTTGTGTCTTTCAGTTACACTTCTCTTCTTTTTCTCTTCCTTTCCTACGTTTTCCATTAAAGCCTTTATCCTAGCTATCTCCTCTCCCTCTCCCTACATTCACACATCCCTATGCTCCACCAACTTCATTAGGCCACCCCCTCTAGTTCACTTACTACTCTCCCTTATCCACATTCACCGCCCAATACCACTGCTCTAATCCCAAGCCCTTCCTCACACCTTCTAAGTGACCTTATAAATATATCCCCACATAGCTGGATGCCATCTTTCCCTCCCATTCCTTTGGTTTGGCTGCTGTACGTCCCGACCCTGGTGCTGGATGTTAATCTAGAGTAAGCATTTATAATCTCTGTGTTTGATTGGGTTACGACTGTATTCTGACAACATATATGTGTGACTCTTCTTATCACAAGTATCTATTGTAGAATGTATATTACCACCCTACGAACGGTGAAGTGCTATTTACATGCTGTGACTGAAACCCTATTTAGGGATGTTTATTGCTAGTCTGTTCTAGATATTTGTGCGTACGCACGTAGCTTTTTTATGTTGTGCCTGCAACCCAAGATAGGAATGTATTATTGCTTAGATTGCTCTAGATATTTGTGACCCAGTATGTTGCGTTCTGTATTAGATTGTTGCTTTACCACTTGTAGTCAAATACTGCTGGCCTGTGAATCGCCCACCTGTGCACTGTATTTTCGCTACTTTTCCTGAGAGACACAGAGGATTTGTGGTGCACAGTTAGGACAATCAGTTGTTTTTTACCTTTCCACAATGGTACTGCAGAATAGGTTATAGCTTGTACTATAGGGACTTTTGTTGCGCAATTTATTCGTCAGATACGCTTAGGCGACTTCCTTATCTCTGCCTCTGCTGCATGTCCTTTGGAATATTTGCAGTATATTTTAACTGCTTTAACTGCTTAGTTATCTGCCTATGCTAATACTATTTTAAATAGAGGCACCCCGTAGATATTGTCTCCTTTGAGTGCATTAAAAATAGACCTCAGCGGGGTATGTGTATAAGCAAGTACGCCCCCATACTGTACAAACTTGACTGCCTTCCCGCTTTTGGCACCTTTTTTTCACATAGCTACTGCCATCATCACAGTAGACTCCTTATTGGGAACTGATTGTAGATATTCTGTAGCAATAAATATTTATGGTAGCTTGCCAGGGCATCACTTCTTTGCTGATGTCGCCTCTAATATTGTGCCCCTTTACATACTATTTACTTTCAGTAATCCCTCAGACTAATCCCTCTACATACCATTACTTTCAGATATCCCTCTTAGACTACCTTATGCTAACTTAATTTCCTGCTGCAGTGCAAGGGTAATCTAAAAGCCTACTGATACACCAGCACACATTAGTACACCTATATGCCTGAACTGTGTTAGCCTCGGTCGCGCTATACATCATGGAGACCGGCAGATGCTGACCCTACTATTTTTAGTGATTGTGAAAACAGTTGGAAAGCATAGTTCCTGCTTTACACGCTGATAGGGATAGCGTCGCTACTTCTAGTGCAACCTATTTTAAGTGACTGCTTCTATCCCATGTTATTACCTCCGGCGATATAGCGTATCTACTTAACCAGCCTCTCTCTATATATTTACCCTCTTGAACTACATATTTATTCACCCACTAGAACTACATGTTTGGTTTTCATTTTCTTTTTTTTACTAGTAGCGTCATGTTTGTATTTTGAATATCTTACCTTTGAATGTTACTTTCACTGCATTTAATGCAATATATTGTTAGTTTGCCTGAATTAACCTAACAATTTGTATGCTTTTAATATACAATGCCTATTTACTGTTGTTTTTTTTTAGTTGGCTTATCAGGATAAATACAAATGTGTGTAGTATTCACCTATTTGACACTAATTTGCTAGATCTCTATAACTGCTCTTCAATAGTTGTATCTGTTTTGCCTTATTATCTTCCTCTCTCTCCCTAAGATTTCCACTAGTGCCTTTCTGGTACCTGAAACCTCCTACACAAGTGACTCTGCCCTGCTGGAAAACCTGATATTGTGTCCACCAAGCCCAACATTGCAAACATCTGGGGTTACATCTAAATCAGACTATAAAAGTATGTTACCTGTATATGTTTAACTTAATCCTTCTGACCCTAGAATTCTGGTCTAGCTACCTGCCTACGACTACCAGCAGCCAATACCAAATTTCCTATCTGAAGGCCTTTCCAAACCCTTAGTTACTAAGCTCCCAAAGACACCATTGTTAGTTCTAAATCCTTTATCCTTAACACTGTTTATGGTTCCTACTATATTCCTCCATTCACCCCTTCCTTAACTGCACAACTGTGAATTACCTACTGGCCACTTGGTGGCATCCTCCAACTTTCGGTTGGCTCCCTTTTCACTTGCTCTGTAACTCGCCAGTACCTCTCTTCTTGTACCTGGAACTCCTAGCCCACAACCACTCTTCTTTCTCTCCCTGGCCCCTGACTAATCTCTCTTCTTACTTTTCTTTGCTACTAAACATCTGTGTACTCACCTCTAGATATATTTCCACTGTATAGCTTCTTTCATACCTGTACAAACTTACCTACTGGTTCTCCACCTTTTCTGATTGTTTTTCCAGTGCACTACAGCTCTTTTGTGTCTTCCCACTCCGTTCGCCCTTTGGGCTCACTCCGCTCTGCTCCCTGCCCCCAAATCCCACCCGCCCCTAGGACCTCTACATTTATCTCTACTTAGACACTCCCCCCTCTCTCACAACCACTCACAACAACTTCCTGTCCCCACCCCCTCCAAAATTAGTCCCCTCCCTTCTCTTCCTAACTACTCTTCTGACCACATCCTGTTAAGTCACTCACTTAGAACCAACTTAATATGCCTATCCAATACCACCCGACCCTACTACGTATTCTCATAACTACCCTTACAACTACCTATCTCTCAACCTCCTATGAACACAGCTTAGCCACCACTCTCTGTATCCCATGCAAATATACCCAAACTACTCCCCCACCTACTTTCACTTACAATCATAATGTCATCTATAAAACCTCTTATCTACTACCTAAACACCACCGTCTTTCTCACAACAAATACGGCATTCATAACCCCAAAAAACGTGATATTTACCAGTTCAAACCATCACAATTCTATAACCTTTTATTAATTAGCTCACTGATACATGGAGACATACACCCCAACCCAGGCCCTGACCTATCTCCATTATCAACCAACTGCCAACTAGTTAATCCTAAGCTAACACCACCTACCAAACCTCCCAAATCACTCTCTATAGCCCAACTTAATATACGTAGCATCTGCAATAAAATACCACAAATTCATGCTCTACTTGATGTCCAACAGTTCGACATTCTCTGTCTAACTGAAACATGGCTCAAACCAACAATAAAAGACAACGAAATTATCCCCCCTGACTACAACATCCTGAGACAAGACCGCTTAAACAAAAAAGGTGGCGGAGTAGCTATACTCTATAAAACAGGCCTGCAATTAAGCATAACAAATCATACCCTTTTAACCGACACACATGCGGAATTAATTATCTCAAAACTTCAAATCAATCCTCACAAAACTATAAATATTATCTGTACCTATATTCCCCCAGGCAATAATCCTATAATATTAGAATACCTACTAAACTGGCTTTCCCTAAATCTCCACCAAGAAACAATACTTTTAGGAGACTTGAATATTGACTGGAATTTATGTGAACACACTAATCCATCTACTTTTATTAACCTGCATGGCTTCACTCAACACATAACCATCCCTACAAGAACAAACAAACATAGTAACAAAGAAGCTGCACTTAATTGGATCTTAACAAATAGTCCGTCCACAACAAAAATATACAACAGGAACTCTCCCAGATGACCTCAGTGATCACTCCCTAACCTATATCATCAGGCATAAAACTAGTTTATCTATCCCAACTCAAGTTCGAATAACCCGTTGCAAAAAGCATTTTGCCCCCAACCTGTTTCACAATGAACTCATGCAAGTTAACTGGTCACCTCTCAAATCCCTCCCAATAGATGAAGCTGTTAACCACTTCAACAATACCTTTCTCACCATCCTCGAACACCATGCCCCCTTGCGTTCCATTCGTATGAAAGCTAAAACAGCACAATGGCTCTCAAACAAAACTAGGCATCTAATTCTTAATAGAAATAAAGCTTGGAAAAAATGGCGAACCACTAAAAATATAACTGATCATCTCTCTTTTAAACAAAAAAGAAATATGACAAAACAAGCCATACTTCATGATAAAAAAAACTTTTACACTCAATTACAACAATATTCCCTCCACCAACCACATCAATTTTGGACTGCTATTAATACTCTGCTATCACCTGGCAAAGCTGCCACACCAAAACCATTAGGCTCCAACACCAACTCCCCTACAGAAATAGCTAATGCCTTTAACACCTTCTTTACTTCAGCCATTCTAAAGCTAGCAGACCAACAAAGCCCTGATACCTCTAAACTATCTATCCCTAGCTCTACCCCCCCCATTTCACCTCCAACCCATACCTACCTCCTACATTTTGTCCTTACTTCAAAAACTTAAGCCTACAATCCCTTCAGCTGACAAATTACCTGCAGAGTATCTCCAACTAGGTGCCAAAGCAATAGCTTACCCCATCTCTCTATTAATTAATAGGACTATAAAAGAATACACTATCCCTACAGTCTGGAAAATCTCACACATTATCCCTCTCTTCAAAGGAGGAGACTCTTTGGAGCATTCTAACTTCAACCCTATAGCGTTACTATCTCCTCTTGCAAAAATAATGGAGAAATGTATACACAAACAGTTACTTAATCACCTGTTAAGCAACAATCTCCTAGCTAGCTGCCAACATGGGTTTCGCCCATTCCATAGTACTACCACTGCCCTACTATCCTTCATCGACTACATAAATCGCAACAAGAACACTCCTTCCTCTGCATTCTTTGTAGACCTGTCAAAAGCCTTTGATATGGTTAATCATCAACTTCTCTTACATCACTTAAAGTCCCTCTCTCTCAATAACCAAGCCTTATGCTGGTTCTCATCCTATCTTGAAAATCGCAAACAGGCAGTTCTCTGGGATAACCATCTCTCTGATCTTCTCCCCACCTCTATAGGTGTCCCTCAAGGGTCCATCTTAGGTCCTCTTCTATTTTCCATTTTTATAAATGATCTGCATCTAGCCACTCCTCTATCTACTTGTATTCAATATGCTGATGACACAACCATCATTTGCTCTGCCACAACCCAGACTGAACTTCACTCACTAACACAAAACACCTTCACCACCATCAAGCAATGGTTCTCCAACCACTGTCTCCTCCTGAACCCCAAGAAAACCAAACTTCTGCTCTTCCCACCTACTCACCTATCTCCCTCTATTGATTTCACTCTTACATCTAACAATGGCACACTTATCGCTCCAGACCAAACGACTAAACTACTGGGTATTACTATTGACAACCAACTAAAATTTGACTTTCATATCAACTCCACTATAAAAACAACTAACAGGAAACTTGGTTCTCTCTATAAAATCAAATCTTTCTTAACACCTGAAGCTAGAACTATAATAGCTAGAATCCACTTAATCTCTACCCTACTATATGCTTCCTCTATATACACTAATCTTTCTAAGTACAACCTCAATAAACTAGCCACATCATACAACAACATCGCCAGATTTGCCACTGCCTCTCCATACAGAACTCAACACTGTTTGAATCTTACAAAACTAGGGTGGCTGGAACTACCCCACCTCATACAATACTATCAACTCACTATTGCACATAAAGTCCTTTATCACCCTGAAAACATACCAATGCTCTCCACCCTCATAACGCCCTATCATAATATGAGGCATCTTCGTTCCTTTAACAAGACACTGATAAAAACTTCTAGATCAAACAATGTAGCAGGTGACTCCATATTTTCCAACTCAATTGGCAAAATATGGAATCAGCTCCCACCAGACCTCACATCACTGACTTCTATTCCACTATTTAAAACCAATCTAAAACTCTACCTAAACAACCACTGGCTATGTTCTTGCAATAACCCTGGGTAACCTTTCTCTCTCACTTTGCTTCCCTCCTTTACTCTCACCTGGCCTAACTCTCATCATCCTCATTTCTCTAGCTTACTTCACTTTCCCCTCTTAATAATGCTTGCATCTATCCCTCTTTATTTATTCATATTTCTAGACTTAGATACTTATGTCTTTGGTAAACATATCTTAACCTAGTAAATGATCTAACCTAGATTCCTGCTAAGCCTCACATTGAACTCAAATTCTTAGTTAGCCTGAAAGAAGCCTAAGATAATTGTTTTTTAATGGTATAACTTTGTATATTTTTAATTTGTTAAGTAGTAGTTAGTGGAGCTTTTCTCCTCGGGCCTCCACTGAAAATGGACATGTATCCAGTTGGACTAGCCCGGTTAACAAATGTAAAATAAAATAAATAAATAAATTATTAAATAATGGTTTGAATTTTATCCCCACTTGCTATACTTCTGAATATATTACAGCTTTGTACATAAACTATATATATATATATATATATATATATATATATATATATATATATATATATATATACCTATCAAAAATATATCATGGAATAGTATTATATTCAGGTGCATTAAAAATGTAGTTCACATAAAAAAGCAATAAGCATGCATTCTGGTGTAACAAAAATGAACTTTCATTCTGTTCTGCAGTTGGAAAGGAAGATAAACTGATTTCACTTATACAAGTTTCATCACTATTTATACAAATAAAACAATTGATAGTTAAATGGATACTCAAGCATTAATTAAATATTCTATTGGTTTCATCAACATAACACCCATTGTACATGGTAGATGATAAACAACAGAGTTACTTTCAAATATTATATTTTATCTTATATTAAATCTATGTAGAAATTGACTTAAAAATATGTTTACATAAAGAAAGATGGCCACAGGGACTGCAGCAGGTTTGTTTCATCACATGCCTCTCTGGACATTCATCACATTAATAACCAAGTGAACACTGTTCAATATTCGTGCATCTTCTGAAACTAAATTTTTAGTAATATAGATGATATTTGTTCAAAACTGGGTTGCTGAGAAGCATTTGCCAATATCTGTATACAGATGACTTGTGTACTTTGATGCCACTATATCAACATTTTGTATATTATGTACATACTATATAAGCATACAATGTCACCACCTCAACTGAAAAAAACTTTGCATATAGACCAAATATAACTATAATATTACTTAAAAATAACATAGTTTATAGTTAATTTAAGACTGTTCATGTATGCTGCTTGCTATACAAAGGTCTCTGCAATCATGTGCTTTATATGTAGTCACAGTAGTTACGGGTCTTTCTAACAAGATGTGCCAATAGCTGATATGCAAACTAAGGCACATAAAAAATAACAGGTAGTGAATAACTGCAATCTTGTTATATAGTGTATACACTTAAACACAGATACTATCAACTAAAGAACAATAGCATCCTTCCAACTAAATAGTATTTTAAGTATTGGAACAACCATATGTCTTCACAACTTCCACAATATTGATAAAGGTATTTTAGTATGCATTATACATATGGTGACTACACAGTAAAATTGCACTGTGTGTGTGAAAGTTTTGCCATACTTATGGTTTATGTCCCTAATCTGGGGCTGTACAGAACATTATTATAACTGTGCGACAAAGGCTCCTAGGTGATATGCAAATTAATAGTTGTGACACCCCTATGTTGTGTACCAATTAAAAACTTATTATAATCTCATTCGCACTACTAGTTAGCATCCTCTGTGTACTTCCCTCATCACAACATACAGCAAAGCTACAGCAGTATAGCTGCATATGTACCTCTAGACTATATGTACTAGTGGTGGCTTTATAGATCCAACAGCTTTGGCCGGCTAACAACCAGCTGTATTCAACTGGACGTATAAGAGAATTTAAGTACCTTTATCTGCACTTTTTTTTCCAAAAATACAGTATTTAAATTGATTTTAACTGTGTTGAAGGAATATTAACTGAACTGGAAGTTAGTCAGTGTTTGCTGAATTTTGTTATTTGCTAGTAATTACAGGTGTGGGGGTAGCCACATTCTTTGATTTCCTGTCCTTGCCTATTTAAGTGGTACAGTGTGAAATATTTTCTGCTTAAAAACCTCAGCTTTGGCCGGCTAAGAACTAGCTGTATTCAAATGGACGTATAAGAGAATTTAAGTACCTTTATCTGCACTTTTTTTTCAAAAAATACAGTATTTAAATTGATTTTAACTGTGCTGCAGGAATATTAACTGAACTGGAAGTTAGTCAGTGTTTGCTGAATTTTGTTATTTGCTAGTAATTACAGGTGAGGGGGTATCCACATTCTTTGATTTCCTGTCCTTGCCTGTTTAAGTGGTACAGTGTGAAATATTTTCTGCTTAAAAACCTCAGCTTTGGCCGGCTAAGAACTTGCTGTATTCAACTGGACATATAAGAGAATTTAAGTACCTTTATCTGCACTTTTTTTTTTCAAAAAAATACAGTATTTAAATTGATTTTAACTGTGTTGCAGGAATATTAACTGAACTGGAAGTTAGTCAGTGTTTGCTGAATTTTGTTATTTGCTAGTAATTACATGTGTTGGGGTAGCCACATTTTTTGATTTCCTGTCCTTGCCTATTTAAGTGGTACAGTGTGAAATATTTTCTGCTTAAAAACCTCAGCTTTGGCCAGCTAAGAACTAGCTGTATTCAAATGGATGTATAAGATAATTTAAGTACCTTTATCTGCACTTTTTTTTAAAAAAATACAGTATTTAAATTGATTTTAACTGTGTTGCAGGAATATTAACTGAACTGGAAGTTAGTCAGTGTTTGCTGAATTTTGTTATTTGCTAGTAATTACAGGTGAGGGGGTAGCCACATTCTTTGATTTCCTGTCCTTGCCTATTTAAGTGGTACAGTGTGAAATATTTTCTGCTTAAAAGCCTCAGCTTTGGCCGGCTAAGAACTAGCTGTATTAAACTGGACGTATAAGAGAATTTAAGTACCTTTATCTGCACTTTTTTTTCAAAAAATACAGTATTTAAATTGATTTTAACTGTGTTGCAGGAATATTAACTGAACTGGAAGTTAGTCAGTGTTTGCTGAATTTTGTTATTTGCTAGTAATTACAGGTGTGGGGGTAGCCACATTCTTTGATTTCCTGTCCTTGCCTATTTAAGCGGTACAGTGTGAAATATTTTCTGCTTAAAAATCTCAGCTATGGCCGGCTAAGAACTAGCTGTATTCAAATGGACGTATAAGAGAATTTAAGTACCTTTATCTGCACTTTTTTTTTCAAAAAATACAGTATTTAAATTGATTTTAACTGTTTTGCAGGAATATTAACTGAACTGGAAGTTAGTCAGTGTTTGCTGAATTTTGTTATTTGCTAGTAATTACAGGTGAGGGGGTAGCCACATTCTTTGATTTCCTGTCCTTGCCTATTTAAGTGGTACAGTGTGAAATATTTTCTGCTTAAAAACCTCAGCTTTGGCCGGCTAAGAACTAGCTGTATTCAACTGGACGTATAAGAGAATTTAAGTACCTTTATCTGAACTTTCTTTTTCAAAAAATACAGTATTTAAATTGATTTTAACTGTGTTGCAGGAATATTAACTGAACTGGAAGTTTTGACTCTGCTCTTCTGTTAGTCCCACCCACCCTCCCTGTTTTTGTTTTGGTGTTAATCTTAGTGGCCTTGAAACTGCCTGCCCCTCTTGTAAATTTGTGTTTGGATACTCCTTCTGGGCCCATCTCATTTGCTCACTCAACTGAGTGCAGTGAGATCATATTCTGATTTCAGGCACTCCTACTGTTTACAAAGAGAGCATCTGGGAAACAGAAAAAAAAATTAAGCTTGCTTTCTGCCTTTCCTGTTAAGTGGTATAGACTATTTGTAGGCTTCTGAGCCCCCAAGCCCTTCTGTGTTGGAGGGAAGCCTTCTAGCTTAGTTTTTTTTTTCTTATAACTAGCCAGTTTTCTAGTTTCAGCACTCAAATCTGTTTCTTTGATCTCAGCACTTGTTCAGAAAAAAAAAATCATCTGCTTTTACTGTATTTGTGTTTCTACCTACTTTATTTTGCTTTTGCATCATCTTAAAAGTACTCAATTGTATTAATTACTGCTTGGTGTAACTCATTCTAAGCCTTTTGGTTTAAACACTTGGGCTTCGGACCAGTTGTTTTGCACTGAGAGGGTTTGTGGTCTGCACTGTAGTGGCAGAACAGGTAGCCTACATCCTTCTAGGTTGGGAACTGCTGATTGAGGGCACAGTGTCTGTTATTCTAAAAGTGTATTAATTCTGGTTTAAGCACTTGGGCTTTCAGGCCAGTTATTTTAAATTAAGAGGGTTGTGGTCTGCACTCTTGTGGGAGGAGAGGCTGGACTCTGCCCTTCTGAGCTGGGAATTTCTGGTTAAAGGCTTATAGTGCATGCATATCTGAACTGCTTCTTACTGAAGTTGGTGTGCCTTGTTTGCTGTGGCATAGACTGGATTCGGGCCTGCTGGATCTAGCTTTGTTTGTGTAACTTGAGCACTAATCCAGGCATTCTCTAAAGTATTAAATTGCATTTATTACTGCTTGGTAGTAACTTGATTAAAGTGTAGCTATCATTCTAAGTCTTTTGGATTAAGCACTTGGGCTTCAGACCAGTTGTTTTACATTAGGAAGGTTTGTGGCATGCACTGTGGTGGCAGGACAGGTAGCTTTCATCCTTCTAAGTTGGGAACTGCTGATTGAGAGCCCAGTGTCTGTTATTCTTAAAGTGTATTAGTTCTGGTTTAAGCACTTGGGCATCAAGCCAGTTATTTTACATTAAGAAGGTTCGTGGTCTGCACTCTTGTGGGAGAAGAGGCTGGACTCTGCCCTTCTGAGCTGGGAATTTCTGGTTAAAGGTTTATAGTGCCTGAATATTTGAACTGTATCTTACTGAAATTGGTACACCTTGTTTGCTGTAGCATAGACTAGATCCAGGCCTGCTGAATCTAGCTTTGTTTATATGCTTGTTGTTTGTTTGCTTGTTACTTCCCTGGATCGCTAATTCCACCTAATACATGGCTTCTCAGCGCTTCTGTGGATCACTAGTGACATCTGCATTGCTTACTGTACTTATTTCCTTGTTTCACCTGAAAGAAAGTTACTGTTTGTTGTTTTTGCATTTAAGTTACCTGTAACACATTGCACTTAAGTTACCTGGCACTTGCTCACTAAAGCAATTATATACGTCAGCACTAAAAATTAAAAGCACTACACCCTCACTCCCCAGTGGCCCTTGTTTTCAATTATAAAGGAATTCCCAATATTATTCTAGCATGTCCAAAGGTCAGTTGTCAATCTCCTCTCCGGTCCAGCTGGTGAATCTGGGAATCCTGAGGCAATGTTACAATGGCCCCATGTACACAGACAACCCTCTCCTCCTCCCAAAAAATTCCAACACATCTGAGAGATGCAACCATATAGCCAAACTGGAGGCTAAGCTCTCTCAACTCAGTACTGGCATAACCACTCAGGAGGAGAAGGAAACCACACTCACTACAATTCCAGTCTCACATAGACCTACCACGACAGCAAACTAAACACATAATCACACAAAAACGTACTCGGAGGCTCTAAATAAAGATCTGCCTAAGCAGCAGAGACGTCCAAAGCAGACACCCAAGCAACCGCTACCCCAAAACAAAACACATGCAACACATATCTCACAAAGCCAGTGTGCCGAACAGTCACAGCCCTTAAGACTAAACAACACACCTGATACACTTGTAATAGGTGACTCTATCATCAGGCACACTGACGTCCCACTCACCAGGCTGAACAAGGAGAGGGTCACAGTGATCAGCCTGTTGGGCGCTAGGATCCACCACATAACACAAGCACTCAGGTCACTCCAAGGCAAGTACAAATATGACTCAGTCATTGTCCATGCTGGTGTGAATGACCTGAGATGTACCTCCCTGGACTACATGAAAAGAGACATAGAGGAGCTCTCTGAGCATGTAGCCCAGGCTGGTATGTCCCTGACCTTGAGTAGCATTTAACCCTCACCAAGAATGATGCCACAATATGAAGACACGATGATCAATTTCAACAATTGGCTTAAGTACTGGTATCATTCAAAGAAGATCCAATGCCTGTCAGCTTGGAATGATATGCTCGACAAGCCACGATGCTTCGCTAGGGGCGGCTTGCACCTGTCACCCCTGGGCTTTTGGATATTGGCAAAGGCTCTTGCTAACCCCATAGTGACTTTTTTAGACAAGGCTCAAAAGACAAACCCACCTCCATAGGTATCACAAGGGATAAGAAACTAAGAGTAATGCTACTCAACGCCAGAGGTCTAAACCTCAAGATGCATGCACTCAAAACTCTCCTTAGCATGGAGAACATCAATATCTGTGCAGTAACAGAAACCTGGTTCAGGGCTCCTGAGAGCACCCCAGCACTACCGGGTTATACCTCATACCATGCTTTTCGGCCCCAAAACTTGGACTGAACCACAAAAGAAGGGGGAGTATCGATATTCATCAAAGATACCCACACCTCCAGGTTGGTGGCAAAGCACAAAGCATCAGAGACTATCCATGTGCAACTAACAGTGGGTAAAACTGCCTTCCAGTTTATAGCCTGCTACAGGCCACCCTCCCAAACCCAGGAACCCCACACAGCCTTCCTGAGAACACTGGAAAATATGAAGGTCTCTCCAAACACCATTATATTGGGCGACTTCAACTACCCAAACATAGACTGGGAGCATTACTCTAGCTCCAACACCCTAGCCCAAAGGTTCCTAGAATTTATAAACTCAAATCATATGGAACAACTTGTTACCACTCCCACAAGAGGGGAAAACATACTGGACCTGATCATAACCAACATGGGGACTCTATGCTCCAGACCAGAAGTGTATCCCTCACTGGTAAGATCAGACCATAAACTAATCTCACTGGATATTCACATCCTGACCCCACCCTCTGCCCAGAAAACCACAGTGAAAAACTTCTCTAAAGCAAATTTCACACTCCTCAAAACCAAGGTGGAATCCTTCAAAGCTCCCGGGCCTGTGGAAAATAGGGCCCAGACTGCAGAATCCTTTATAAACGCATTCTATGAACACCTTCAGGAATGCATGGATCATGCGATCCCAAATAAAACCAAGACCCAATCCTCCAAAGGCAGACGTCCTGTCTGGTGGACCCCAGCCATAAACAAACTATACAATAGAAGGAGGAAGCTACTAAATGATTGAGCAAAATCCCAAAAAGGGAAGGCATCACTGATCAGTATTAGCAAAAAACTACAGACACTCATAAAATTGTCTAAGGCCAGCTTCGAGAGAAAAATTGCACAGGACACTAAGGATAATCACAAGGCTTTCTTTAGTTATGTTAGGAACCTGGATGGTAATTCCCAGATATGCTCAGAATTAGGCCAAAATGACAAAAAATACACCAAACCCACAGACATTGCCAACATCCTAGCTGACAGCTTAAGCGCAAACCCCCCCCCACCAAAAGGGCAAATATCTATCCCAGCTGAGTGCTGCCCCCCTGACATCTCAGATGCCCAGGTAAGAGTTGCCCTCTCCAAAGCAAAAAGCACAGCATCAATGGGACCAGACGGTGTCCCGGGCTGCGTCCTACATGAACTCCAAGAAGAGCTAAACCCAAGCATAAAACTACTGTTCAATTTCAGCCTTACTACAGGATATGTACCCAAAGAGTGGCGTACAGCAACAGTGGTCCCTCTCCACAAAGGTGGTGCCTCAATGGATCCTGGAAACTATCGCCCCATAAGCCTGTCTAGCTTGGTCTGCAAAGCTATGGAAAGGGTCATCATGGACCTCATAAATAAAGATATTGGGGACCTACGGACACTGGATCCTACCCAGTTCGGCTTTGTTAAGGGCATATCCTGCCTCTTAAACCTGGTTGATTTATTTGAAACAGTCACTAAAGCCATTGACGAGGGGAAGGTGGTCCGCACAGCCTACCTGGACCTCGCAAAAGCCTTCGATACAATTCCCCACTCGGGCATTATAGATAAGCTCACCATCTTAAATATAAACCCCTATGTCACTAGATGGATTGCAAACTGGCTCAAGGACAGAACCCACATGGTTAGAATTGCTGGAACCATGTCAGACTCCAAACCAGTTACAAGTGGTGTCCCACAAGGCTCAGTCCTGGGACCTCTCTTGTTCGGTATATATTTCTCGGAGGTACAGGCCAACACGGAAGGACTGTGGCTGACCAAGTTTGCAGATGACTGCAAACTGGGCACCATAATCAACTCTCCAGCCAACACAAGCATCCTACAAAAGGGCCTCATAGAAACAGACAACTGGTGCCAGAGCCATGGCCTCAAGCTAAATGCCAAAAAGTGTATAGTTATCCCCTTTGGCAAAAACAAAGTGCCCACAAATTACCACATAGGTGGTAATACATTAAGTACAGAAGAAGTAATTAGGGACCTGGGGACCCAAGTTGATAGCAATCTCTCATTTGACAACCACGTGGCCAAAGTGGTTAGAAAAACATTTTATGTAGCTCACCTAATCATGAAGGGATTCACATCTAGATCAAGGGAGGTCATCGTGCCTCTTTACTCATCCCTGATCAGGCCCATAATTGAGTACAATGCCCCTTTTGGGATGTACCTTACCAGACACCTGCAGCAACTGGAAAGACCCCAAAAGTACCTCACCAAGAGGATCAAAGGGCTCAAATAGATGCCATATGCTGCCCGGTTAAAAAAACTCCAGCTCTACTCAGTGGCATACTGCCTGTTCAGAGGCGATCTGTGCCTGACATATAAAGTCATGTCCAACCCGGAATTAATGGACATGCTGCACCTCAGAAAATCCAAATCCCATCGAGCTACGCGCTCGAGAGACTTGAACTTCAGCACTGAAATAAATAGGACATGCTGGGGGGACAGATTCATACCCCAGAGGCTCCCTTCTCTCTGGAATAAAATCCCAGTCCAGGTTAGGCAGAGTCCCTCATTGACTCTCTTCAAGAGGAATCTTGATGAGTGGATGGGAGATCGTAGGTTTACCTCGGGTATCACTTCTGTGTCACTGTTAGACAGAGGCACAGTATACTAACCTCGAAAAAGGGCATAGCAAAATAAATTTAAAATAGGTGGCGAAAGCCAAACACATTCTGGCTAGGCTTATAAATGCCCTAGGGCAGATAGCCTAGTATGAACCTATGAACCTATGAATAGCAACATACTGCTACAATGCATATTAGACTACATCAAACTCACATCTCGTTATTTTAGTGTCAATTAACACTTGAAGTAAATAAAGATGCAATATATTTCCATTAAAAAATGCCTCTAACTTATTATGTTAATGAACAATTGCATGAATGAATGAATGAATTAATTAATTAATTGTTAACTCTGAGTATGTCACTTAACCAGACAATGCTCCCAGGTTGAGTCTGAAAAAGGTCCATGGAGATCATTGCTCTACCTAGGAAAAGAAATACAACTAAGTAAATAAATAAATAAAATAATACATATTCATAATTTTCACTATACATGTGGTTGAAAATCTTTTCATGTAAACCTATTACATGCTGAATGCATTTAATTGTTTCCTGTCATGTAATCAAGTATGTAGCAACTCATGGATGATTAGATAATTTTCTAGTCATAACTGTTCAGTTCTTGACATTTTAACAGCATGCCAGGTCCTTTTGTAATAGTATGATATACTGGTTAGTACAGCTACTAGTACTGCTTAGGAGTAATATGTTATCATATTGCTACAGTTATCATGTCTACATAGTAACTGCATTATTAATATCTGTGAACCAAAACCAGCTCTATGTTATGCATTGCATTACATTACTCACTACTGTAAACACACATAGTTATAGTGCTCAGACTACCACATATCATAAGATATAAGCTGTATGTATACCCAGGTATAGTCATATTTCATTATGCTCTGTCTGCAATATTCAAGATGTAAGTGACAAGCACAGGCATTTCTGTAAATCTGCTCATCTCTCACTCTGATAATATACTCAGCCTCATACACATGTTTAGCTATGGAATTTAGTAAATCTGTAGTGCTTTTATGGGATGTTATCACTTCTGAGAAATTACGGCTTTTCTGAACCTTCCTCTCTTTGATACAACAGTTATACAACAATATTCAATTATGTACCCCCCAGGCAAAGTTAAAAGCTGGTATGAACTGATAAAGACATTCCTCAGGAGAAGAATGAGATTGGAAGCCAACATTTCATCTCACAGAGGATGTCTTGACACAACACTGGGAGACCTGGCACCCTCTATGTCTGCATACAACATTGTGAGTTGTTAAGCACAAGAAAGAGCATCTCTTTAACTGAGTCCATATCCCTTCTAAAGTTATGAATGTTCATTCACATCATGTGACCAAAGTACATGACTCTGGGCTTCACTGAGACTTAGGGAATGACCTGACTCAAGACCTCCAAGATGGCTGCCCATTGATCACCAGCTTAATTTCAGCTCTTCTAGTGTGAAAAAGAAACTGATAGATAAGGGACAGTATTTCTGCCCTGTTTCAGTAAATTTCATTCACTGGCTAGTAAGTATGATAACTGGATTCCAGCAAAGAAAAACTTAGAGAGCCTGAAAGAAAACTGACTAGAAAAGGTGAAGAGAAAACACTGACTGGATAGAATCCTGCACCTGTTCAGCAAAATGCAGTTCAAGCTCCAGCATTGGTACAAGATATGTCTTTCAGCAATTTATAGGAAAAATAATGAGTCAGATGTGCCCAGGGTTGATTAAAATAAATGAAACATTGAAAGAGTATATCAACTCAAGTAACAAAATGCTGGAAAAATTGAAGAAGCTTTAAAAAGCTATTTAGATGAACTGATAAAATTGCAAAAATCAGAAGTTGAAATTAAGAAATGACTGGCTGAGTATTATACTGCTCAAGAAGAACTACTTCAAAAAATGGTATAGTTAGAGGACAGAGCAAGCAGAGAAAACCTACAATTTTCTGCTGTAACAGAGAAGCAATAGACTGTATTAATTTTATGAATGCACAAATAAGTAACTGGGCAAGTATTCTACAGCAGTATTTGTTAATTGAAAGGGTAGTTCATGTGTATGCTCCAACCTGGCCATGTGAAAACAGCTAAGACCAGTATTTGCAAACATGCAATTATAGCAGCAGAAAGAGTTGATTCTGACCAAACTGTGGCCAAAGGGCAAAATATTAAAAAATGGAGACAACAGAATATTTGTGAAAAATGGTTATTAACTGTACACCAGGCAGAAGAAAAGCAATTTATCCTAGCAATCAAGGAATGTTGAGAGACAGTTGTGAGATTCAATCTGCTAATTCCACCTAACTTCAGAATATTTTTTTTCCTGGAAGATTGAGGTCCTATTTTCATGCAGAATAGGCTTAGAGGAAATACAAAAGTTGCCCAACAAAGGTTAAGCCATCAAATCGAAAGGGATCTGCTTCTCATTCTTCTGATGGTAAGGCTCAGAGAGAGTTTGAAACTTAAACCTTTTCCAATATTCTAGGAAATGCTTAAGAGTGAGAAAAAAGCACAAAAGTTGACTAGAGGAATCGGGAGTACCTTGATCTTAAACTGAAGGCTAGGGTTGGGAGATGAAGATAAACAGGAAGAACGCCATCAACATTGAAATTAGGGAACAAATGCAAGACTATAAAGCTTCAATCAAATTTGCAAAATATGGCTTTACAAGAAGTAGTGGCTGAGAAACATTGGATTTTCGTTGACTTTATTAAACTTGTTAGGGGACTGAAAGGTACATCTCTCACTTCATGTCATTAATGTTTTGAAGGACATTCAAATGAAAAAGGAGGGAGAACAGGGGAAAAGTAACTGTAAGAGAAACAATTTTATTTCTTAACAATATTTGTATAAATCCTTTTATGATATAAACTGCATGTTATATAGCAAAGTATCTACAGTGACTGTTGTATGTAATAAAGATACTAAAGTAAACAGGTACCTTTTTCTATTCTCTCTCTTTTACTTTTAAGAACTGCAGGCATACAATATAAAACAGAAAAAGGTGGGACAAAATAATGTTTAAGTGAATGGGTTGTAATCCTGAGCTGTTGGAGTGGGAGTGAGATATAAAAGTGCACTGATTATAATAAATGCAGAATTTAAATGTTTTCTTTTACTTTTGCATAGGTGTATCTCATCATTAACGCCCTTGGCTTCATCCAATCACACATTTTTTTGTAAAGGTGAGTGCTTTTTAAAAAATGACATACCACAATGTAATAAATACTTTTATTTAAGTATATAAATGTTCAGTGTCAGTTGAAAAATCGGAAACTGAGGGGAGCTCTACATTTTGTGTTTATGTTTCCATGGAAACAAGCTGACTAAAGGTGAAGGCATAAATTGAGAGGTATGGGCATTGCTTACATAGAGAAATGTATAATTAAAATGTACAAGAGCAAGCAAGCATTTGAGTAAAAAATGAAGTTTGAATTGGGAAGTTAATATGAGATAGCAGCTTTTCTGTCAGCTAAACACTTGAATGTATTTTTGTAGAACAGTAAATATAACTTAGGTTTATTTAAATATAGCCGGTGTACCTTTTCTTAAGGCTAAAAGTTAATGTTTTCTGAAAACATACAAATAATTTTTTTTCACATCTGGGGAAATAAAGATAAGACAAGAAGAGACAACAATTGGTATATTTGAGAGATCTGGCTGGAATATGTGTCTTAGCATAGATAACCTTAATTTTAGGTTAGGTTTTTGCCTGTGTGTGCAGCTGTTGATGGATAGTTTTTTTTTTTTTCTATCAGAAGGGATATACTTCATTATTTCAAGATGTACATAGTTCTGTGTATTTTTAAGTTAATATGTACTGGGGTGTTTTGCAGTATGCTTGTTTTCTTTTTTCTTTTGAGTGTTTTCATTAAAACAAACAGTCATAAAATGTGGCATAGGTTCAAATGGAGATGACAAGAAACAACTGTATAAAAGATCAACCTGGAAAGTATTAGGGTATACATGTAACACAAAATCTGTAAACAGACATTTAAAAAAAACTGTCATTATATAGATATATATATATATATATATATATATATATATATATATATATATATATATATATATATATATAAAATAGGTGGGAATAATAACTTCTTATCATAATGGCTACACTACACATATTATTTTGGAATGTGAATGGTCTCACAGGTATAGACAAAAATGATAAAGTACTGAATTCTATTAAAAACGCAGAATATAAATGGTAATGCTACAAGAGACATACCTGGAAAGAAATGAGCATGGGTATTTGATAAGTAAAGGATTCCTGGAGGGATATCCAACAGATTATCAGGGACAAAGGAAAAGAAAAATACTTATACTAATTGCTAGAGGAGTTCCCATAATGATAGAAGAGGAAAAAAGATATCAATAGTAGATTTGTGGTAGTAAGGAACTATTGTCAAGGGAGTGGGATTATGCTGGGAAATATTTATATTCCACTTAAAACAACTATTATGGAGCATAAGCAACTTTTGAGAGAAATAATCAGTTTTCAGCAGGCAATATTGCTTATAGGTGGGGACTAGAACAATTTGCAACCGTGAAGATGTATCTTGGGGGCTTACAATGGAAACATAAAAGGGGATACATTTCTAAGACATTTATTAATAAATTTGGTATGGGAGACATGAATTCAGTACTAGGCACATTGAGAAAATTAGCATATTATTCCATAAGTTACAATAACTGGGCTAGACTAGGCAGAAGTTATTATTTCATGAGAACATATTAATTTAATTGCTAACTTCGACACATGTCCAATAACTATTTCAGATCATGCACTAATAACAACAAAGATAAATTGCAGGGTAATGAAGTACAAATAAGACACTGTCACTTCTCCACCTAACTGTTAAAAAGATAGGAATTTAAGGAATGAGTAGTGGAAATTATTTGAGTATTTTTAGAGAAGATAGAAATGTCATCAGAAGTTATATCTAGTGAGAGTGGGATGAAATGAAGGTGGAATTTAATAACTGGGTAGAAACAAAAGAAAAAAGAGACACGGTTAACAAGTATCAAGAGAGTCTAAAAAAGTTAAAGTATTATAGAATAAGGGGAAATCTCATAGATTAAGAAGAGGTGCAAATGCAGAGTCTTAAAAAATAAGGGAATATCTGGACAAATGCATGCGTTTAGAAAGATTGTTGTCAAGCAACTCTTTTTGATAATAGTTCCAGGGCACAAAAACTTTTAGCACAATGACTTATGCAACAGAAAGTAGAAATGCTTATTGCTAAACTTACGGAGCCTGTAATAAAAAAATAAAATTAACCAGACTTCCTGTTGAGATATTAGAGATATTTCAGAAATTTTATGAAGTTTTCTATAAAGCAGAGTAATATGGAAATCAAGAAAAAGCACAAATGGCAATATTTATGGAAGTCTTAGGTATGCCAGGATTACAGGTAGATGAAGTTCAACAATTAGCAGTTAAGATAGGAGGAGGTAAGTTAAAATGGGGATATATAATCAATCTGAATTAAAGTCCCCAGGAAGAAATGGTATTCATGTGAAAGTCTGGAAGCTAGGCGGGAGGAAAGTAATAAAGATCTAGAAGGTTTTAACAGTATTTTAAAAGGAGCGGAATCACCAGCATCCTGGAAGAAAGCAGTAGTGGGTATAATACCTAAAGACAGTAAAGACCCATCAGACCCAGCTTCATATAGGCCCATTTAAATTTCAAATCATGATTGTAAAGTGTTAATGTCTATAATAACTAAAAAAATGCAGGTGTTTTCAGTTTCAGCATTGATAGCTATAGATTACTGTGGTGTTGTGGAAGGGAGGCAAACATTTGACAACATAATAGATCAATAATGATCCAAAGGGTAGCAGAATAAGAAAATGCCACTGTTGTTGATGAGTCTTGCTGCAGAGAAGGCATTTGACAGACTAAGCTGGGATTTTATGAGTAAGGCAATGGAAGCATTTGCATTTTCTGATACAATGATAGGTTTAATTAGGAGGATATATGAGGGATTGTTGACAAAAAGAAAAGTGTGAGGGTTCCTGTCTAAGTTGTGTCAGAACAAAGGATCCAGGCAGAGGTGGTCTCTTTCCCCGTTATTTGCATTATATTTAGAGCTATTGGCAAAGAAAATAAGGGACTCAGAAATCCAAGGATATAATCATATGGTAATCAAAAAAAAAATTGGCTTTATTTTCAGATGATATTATTTTGTACCTAATTAAATCAAAAAATGAAATCTCACTGTTATGCAGTATTATGAGACAGTTTAAAGTCTTTTTCAGGATATAAAATTAGTGAAGACAAAACAAAGGCTATAACTGTAAACTAGGTGCCAACACATTATTTGGCTAAGTAATACTCATAGTTATAGTGACATGATAAAATGAAGTATTTAGGAGTATGAGTTAAAGGGATCCTATAATGGCAGGTAAGGTTCATAGGTTCATAGGTTGGTACTAGGCTACCAGCCCTAGGGCCTATACAAGCCTAGCCATAACAATTCCCTGGCTATTTCTTCCCACATTATTTACTTTCCTGGACCCCTGTCTAGCAGGGCGACTGACGTGATCCCTGGGATGAATTTCCTTTCTCCCATCCAATCGTCAAGGTTCCTCTTGAAGAGGTCCAAAGAGACACTCTGCTTGACATGTATGGGCAATCTATTCCAGAGTCTGGGGAGTCTCTGGGTCAGGAACCTATCCCTCCAGCATGTTTTGTTTATTGTGATGACAAGGTTTAGATCCCTGGAGCGTGTAGCTTTGAGTGATTGGGATTTCTTTAAGTGTAGCATGTCCAACAGCTCTGGGTTTGACATGGCCTTGTATGTTAAGCAGAGATCGCCTCTGAGTAGACGATATGCGACAGAGTATAGCTGGAGTTTTTTAAGGCGGTCAGTGTAGGGCATCTGCTTTAGGCCTGTGATTCTTTTAGTGAGGTATTTCTGAGGCCTTTCCAGTTGTTGCAGATGTCTTGAGAGGTACATACCAAATGGGGCGTTGTATTCTATAATGGGTCTAATGAGGGATGAGTACAGTGGGACAATGACCTCCTTTTTTCTGGATGAAAAGCCCTTCGTGATGAGGTGTGCCACATAGAAGGATTTCCTGACTGTTGTGGCGATGTGGTTATCGGAGGTGAGACCACTGTCCACCTGTGTCCGTAAGTCTCTTATCAAACTTTCTGTGTTTAGTGTACTGTCACCTATATGGTAATTCATGGATACATGTTTTTTCCCAAAGGGGATAACAATACATTTCTTGGCATTGAGCTTGAGCCCATGGCTCTGGCACCAAGCATCTGTTTCTGTAAGGCCCTTTTGTAGAGTATCCACATCATTTGGGGATTCAATAATGGCTCCCAGTTTGCAGTCATCTGCAAACTTTGTTAGCCAGAGTCCCTTAGTGTTGACCTGTACTTCAGAGAAGTAGATGCCAAACAAGAATGGCCCCAAGACTGAACCCTGAGGTACTCCACTTGTCACTTGTCTGGAGCTGGATTTGGAGTCGGCTACTTTTACAGTGTGGGTTCTATCAGTAAGCCATTTAGCAACCCATTGGGTGACATAGGGATTAATGCCCAACTTAGTAAGTTTATCTATGATTCCAGAGTGGGGGATGGTATCAAAGGCCTTGGCAAGGTCTGGATAGGCTGTGTGGACCACCTTACCCTTGTCCATGGCTCTGGAGACTGATTCAAAGAAGTCAATCAGGTTCAGGAGACAAGATCGGCCCTTCACAAACCCAAACTGGGTGGGGTCCAGTGTTTGAAGGTTGCCAATGTCTTTGTTTATAAGTTCCATGATAATATGCTCCATGGCCTTGCAGATAAGGCTTGTCAGACTGATGGGACGGTAGTTTCCGGGATCCAAGGTGGATTCCCCCTTGTGGATTGGGATAACTGTAGCTCTGCGCCACTCAGTGGGCACGAAACCTGAGGTGAGGCTATGATTAAACATGACACTTAGGTGAGGTGCCAGTTCATATTGTAGTTCATGTAGTACACAGCCCGGGATGTCATCTGGTCCCATGGATGCTGTATTCTTGGCTTTAAAGAGTGCGTTTTGTACCTGTGTGACCGTTATTACTGGAATTTGGCAATCTTCCGGTATTGAGATGGGCCATTTAGGGGGTGAGAGGGGAGTGAAGTTGGCACTGAATCGATCTGCCAGGATACTGGCAATATCCTTTGGATCAGTATATTTAATGCCATTCTGTTTTAGCTCAGAGCAGATCTGAGCATTGCCATTTAGATTCTTGACATAGTTATAGAATGCTTTGTGGTTGTCTTTGGAATCTTTGGCAATTTTATTTTCGTAACTAGCTTTGGAGGATTTTATGAGGCATCTCAGTTTCTTACTGAAGCTAGTAAGGGAGTTTGTTGCATCCTGGGATTTTCCTCTTTTCTGCAAAAGTTTCTTCCTTTTGTTGTAAAGTTTGTTTATGGCAGGGGACCACCAGATTGGCTTCCTTTTTTTGGATGAGAGCATTTTGGTTCTATTTGGGATGGCACGATTCATGCATGAGTGGATGTGCTCATACAGTGCCTTAGTGTAGGAAACTATGTAGGTAAGGATATGTGGGAAGAGACAAAAAAGATATTAGAAAAACTGAGAAACTGGAAACTCTTATTTATGGATATAGACTGCAAGATGTAAACAGTGAAAATATTTTTAGTCCCTTTAGATTTATATACAGGTCACTCATATTTTATCAACCAGAGGAGAATTGTGGGTAGTAATTAATAATGAGTTGAAGGATTTTATCTGGGAGAGTAAGAGGGCAAGGGTTGTGTGGGATACTTTAATCGTTCCAATAGAACAAGGTGGTTTAGGAGTATCTGATTTTAAGTGATATTTTATGGAAGTTATAATTCAAAGTGAAAAGGGATGACAATGAAATTAGGGAAATTCAAGAAATAAGGAGAGTGAGATTTGGGGTGCAAATCCTTAGTGAAAATAACAACAGCCATATAAAATATTAATTTTATAAAATAGAAGAAAGTATAGAACTAAGCCAACATGAGAATAGAGAAAGGTGATTCTGGCAATAGGGATGACTACAATTAGGGTACAGATAATAGGCAAGAAGGGGTTGGAATTTACTGGAAAAAAATAACAAAAGGTCAAGGTATTGGCAGCAAATACTAGAAAAGGAAAGGTAATAAGGTGGAAAGATGCCAAGAAGATATTATAAATGCATGTTAGAGACTGCCTTCCCTATCAGGGACTGACATCAGAGTATAGTTAAACAGAAAGGGCTAAGGGAATCCAAAGTGAAAGACCTGCTCTGGTAGAGTTTTTAGGTGAATATAGAATATAAGCTGCAGTTAAACATGGATAATTAGTAGGCCATAAGAAATATTGCACAATAAATATATGAATCAATCAGAGGAGGTTAGAAATGATTGGGAAGATAGACTGAATAAGCAATTCATAAGAAAACAATGGGAGAACATATGTATGGCTCCCAAATATGCAACAATGTCTAGAAAGTTTAGGAATTTTGCTTGGACGCGCTTGCATATGTATTTTTATTCCTAGGGCAAACACCAAAGAATATTTTTTTTTCAGTTTGTTGCCAGATGTTGGAGATGTGATACAAAAGAAAGACGTAACTGGTATCATGTATTTTGGGAATGTAAGAAGTTGCAGACTTTAAAAATTGGCAGCAAAAACAACCATAGAGGTTCCAAACACGGCAAATACGATCTTTGCTTTGTTTTGTTGATTCTTTTATTCTAAAAAAATACAAACAGGTAAGCGCTTTCACGGATAAAAAACTCTGCTCCATGTCCATTAGCATTTGCAGGAAAAGTGTCAGAAGAAATAATGTTCTACACAATAATAGCATGCATCCTAATCATACCAAACTAAATTTGCTTTGGGGCAAATTTTCCATATCATGTGTCTACATAATGAGGATGTACAGTTAGAACAGGCACTCATCCTACTCAAGGAAGAATTTATAAGCAGATGATACAGGAGAGAAGTCATTGAAACACAAATACTTGAAGCCTGGAATGAGAGGGAAGGCAGATGTAAACTATATTTTAGTATTAATCATAGCTCTTCCTCTGCACAGACTCCTGAACAAATTGCTGATCAGAGTCGTACCCCTATGAATGTTGGCAATAAGCTTAGGATGCCTTTGACCTATGCTAGTAACATCAGCATGGTATGTGATACTATCAGTGCCAACTGGGATATTTTTCTAAATATACCTGAACTACAAGGAGTGATTGGAAATAAGCCTGATTTTACATTTAGGAACAACAAATCTCTCAAAAATCAACTTTGTTATAGACCATTGAATCCTCCTAGCTATGCCCAATCTGACAGAAAGAGTACCTACACCTGTAGAAGGTGTATGGCTTGTATATGCATACAGACTGGGGGTCATTTCCTTCACCCCCAACTTGGTTTCAATATTGACACTAGTTTCTATGCAGATTGTCAGACCAAGAATCTGGTATACTTCTGTTTTTGCATCCTTTGTTTTTCCTACTATGTAGATAAGACAAACAGGACTTTCAAGGATAGGATCCTTGAACATTTGAGAGACATTAGAAATGTGAAAGTATCCAGTGCTTTAGCTATGCATGTTAATGAGACAGGCCCCAGTCATAAGTTCACATTCTTTGCTTTAGAGTTAGTGCATGCTAATATTCGAGGTGGTGATCTATTAAACAAGACTGAATCCATAGAACAGAAATGGATTATTCAGCTACAAGCTGACAAACCCCCAGGTTTGAAAAGCAAGGTATCAATAAAGCCTTTCCATAAAGCAAGAGCTCTGAAACATTGTTAGCCCTTGCTGTTAATATGATAACATCAATTTTTTATCATGATGTTCCATGACTATATTTATATCTCCCAAGTATGCATTTGGTAGCATAGGCATGTCCTACAGTTTACACACTATTCTATCCTTATTTTTGTTAACTATAGATTTAGTATCAGGCAGTTTTTATTAGTACCATATAATAGCCACACTAGTTCAACTACTTCTGTCTTTAGACTTTCAACAGATCGACTGCTGTGTTTTTCATTATTGTCCATGCTGACATAGCAATGAATCAGCAGGATTTTTTAGACATTTTATTATTAGTTGTTGTTTTATAAATGCTGCTACTTATTTGTATAATAATCTGTTTATATGTATGTATATGTATTGTGTTTTTAAGGTTGCAATAGTTTGATAGTGTTTAACATTGTGGATGTGAGCTGCTTTCAATTGTCAACACAAAGCAAGTCTATTTTGCACTGCAGTATGTAATTTAATTATACTGACCTTTCCCTTCCTTCTAGACTTGTACTTGATTGGCTGCTGTAACATTTTAAATAGTTATCTGTTACATTGTGTTTAGCATTGTCTGATGAAGCGGGGTTTGTTATCCATGAAAGCGCTTACCTGTTTGTATTTTTTGGAATAAAAGAATCAACAAAACAAAGCAAAGATCATATTTGCCGTGTTTGGAACCTCTGTGGTTGTTTTTGCTGCTACTATTCTTTTCCTTTGTGGTTCCTTTATCAGAAACGAGGTCTCTGTTGTATCCTATAGACTTTAAAAATTCCCTACAGAGTGCTCTGTCAGACATATTGCATGAGCAAACAATTGTTTGAACTGAGATACAGGATTTGAATTACCTAGGAATTCAAGTAAATCTTTGATAATTTTAATTCTGTTGGTTTCCTAAAACACCATTACTAGAAATGGAAATCAAAGTAAAATCCAACTTTGTTTAAAGTAGTGAATATTGTAAGAGAGATAAAAGAATAGGAAGTGGGATCTTTAGAAAAGGGTAACTGCAAATTACATAGAAAAAATAAAATTGTGGGAACAATACATGCTGAATAATGTTTTTGAGGATAACAGAGGTTTAAGAGAAGGCAAGACTTGATCAGTTTATGTAATGTTGGTTTGATGATAATTGTATAAAAGAATATATGGGATGTCTAATGTTTGAAACCATGACCATATTAACATGGTTTGTTTTCTTTTATATAAATGTATATAAATGTATGTTTGCCTATTTCTTAAGTGATAATTCAACA
This sequence comes from Protopterus annectens, assembly GCF_019279795.1. Taxonomy (NCBI): domain Eukaryota; kingdom Metazoa; phylum Chordata; order Ceratodontiformes; family Protopteridae; genus Protopterus; species Protopterus annectens. Next base: position 440,055,164 of record NC_056735.1, on the reverse strand, counting down.
GAGGTGTTAAAAGAATGACCAAACTCACACCAACATGTCATCCACATGCCTCTTTTGAAGAGGTAAAAACAGGTATAGTTTCATAAGTCCTTTCAACTCTTGATAGCTCTTACAGTTGCTTGGGATACTAACTGAAACTAATTTAATCCAACCTTAGGTTATAGTAAAGATATCAATTTTCAACAGCTTAGCTGGCTTCCTCTACAAGATATTTGGATTTCTACTCAGACTTTTGGACTCTGCAAGGGTTGAAACAATGGCATTATATGCTATCATTTCTCAGAATATTGAATAATTTCCTGTTAATGATGTCAGTTAGTAATACATAGTGCTGAAGAGCAAAATATGGAAGCCAGCATATCATCATATGGGTCTGTTTTATTCTAAGATGCTAAATATGTGGGACATATCTCTCAACTGTCCAGATTTTCAAATATTGCCCCAAAATTTTCTTCATATGTTTGGTCTGTACTTTATAAAACTTGCAGTTTCTAAAAAATCACTGGGATGATCTGAAGATTGAAGTCAATAAATAATGATATACATTTGAGTTTTAGTCTTCAAATCCTTCAGGAAATGTATGTATGTATGTATGCCCCAGAGGGAAATTAATGTTTTAGTTGAATGTTCTGATTATTTGTTATCTAATATTTTTTTTAACAGTTATATAACAGGCAGACCACAGGTGTGGCTACGGGGTTGGCTGTGGCTCCTATTTTTGCCAATATCATACTTTGGTGATTGGAGAAGAAGTTTATTTTCCCTACTGAATGTTATGGGTACATGAAATTGTACCTGAAATATCTTGATCATGTCTTTATATCGTGGTCTGATACTGTGGAACAGTTGAATGAATTTATGAATTATATTAATGGTATTACATATTTTCCATTATTTTCTGTGCAATCTGACTCTACTCAAATTAGTTTTTTGGATGTACTGTTGTATATGGACACTCTTATGGGTTGTTTTTCTTCTAGGGTTTACAGGAAGTCCAGCTGTTCAAATAGTATGTTACGCTATAAAAGTTGCCACTCCCATGACAAAAAAAGAATGTTTAAAAAGGTCAAATGATTAAGGTGTCTAGGTTAATGTTTGATGATGCATACTTCCATACTAAATTTTTAGTTGAAAATTCACATAGAAGAGGAAACTTCATTAGCTTGTGATTATACAGGAAGGATATTGCTAGCAGAACTCTATTTCATTAAAAAGCATGTGGTGCACATGTTTCTGGACAGGGCGTACCCCTCTAGTTTCCTAGAAATTTGTAAACAAGAGGTAACAGAGGGAAGAATTACAAGATTTCAACCAATCCTGAATTTAGGTTCTACTGTTGATGATTTGGAAGCTAATATTAATATGAAACCTGACAACTATTATGGAGGTATGTGTGATTTTGATAGTTATTTCTCTGGGGTCTGGGAAATTTTACAGAAAAAAATGGCTAACTATTTTACCGATGAGCCTACACTACATTTTGGTAGATAAACCTTTTATGGTTTATAGGAACAAAAACAACTTGAAAAAGATGTTTGAAAATTCACAGGAGGCTTTAAAACTAACCACAATGTTGGTATGTTAAAATATGGCTGCTGCCGACAGTGTAAGTTCATTTGGAAGGGGGCTAATTTGATGTTGGATCATTACACTAAAACATTCACCCCAAGTGGTAGATTTAATGGTAGCATGAAAGGGGTTGTGTATGTGACAAATTGTTCAGCTTGTCTAGCATTTTACATAGAGAAAACTAAAGGTCCCTTCAAGAAGAGAATCTATTAACATGTATATGCAATTTTAAAACAAGTTTTCAGGAATGCATTGTATAAGCACTCTATAGATTGCACTGATTTAAAAAAAATATTTCCTTATTCTTGAGAAAGTTTTTTGAACTTCAGAGAGGGGGAAATTGGGCAGTGCTATTAGAACCGTGCAAATTATATTGGTAACTGGCCTTGGATGCAACCAGTGCCTCTGGTCTCAATAATATAACATCAATTTCTAGTTTGCTGATGTGAGAAAATGGCAAAGTGTAATGTTGATTTTACTGATGAATTTTAACTGCAATTATTGTTTAAACTGCCTTTTAATATGTTGTGAAGTTATTTATTCACCAGATGACACTGCTTGCTTTAGGATATAAGGGTTCTGAATGGGGAAGTATATTGTCTGATGAAGCTCAGTGTTTGTTGTTCTGAACAAAAAGGCATTAAATTACTTCCTGTGACTTGGTCAGTGAGCTCCGGTTGCTTTTATATTTTGATTTTCTTACAAACTTTGGGTTCTTGTTCAGATTTCTTGAACCAAGAGGTTGAGAGATATAACACAGGACTACCTATACAAGGACACCAAGGTCACTCCAGTTTTCAGGAAACAAAATTCACACAGAAGAGGACACTTCATTACTTCAGGTTTATACAGGACAAATATTGTTGGCAGAACACTATTTCATTAAAAAGTATGAATGCATGCTATATTATGAAGTGTATTGTTAACAATGGCAATGAATTTGTATGAGTTTGGTAATACATTGACTTAAATAGATGGTATAATACAGAATTTCTTTCAGATACATTATTCTGACAGGATAATTGCTAACCTGCCTGAAGATGTAATAAAATAAGTTTGTGTAGGTAAGACTGTACACAACATTAAATTGAAATATACTTATTCTTTTAATAAAATTCTTAACATCACTCTAAAGTTCTTTTAACTGAATCTATTGAACAGCAAACTTGGCCTCTTTTATTGACAAACAAAATGTGCTTGAAATCAATCATAGCAAGCTAAACTTGAGATATAGGAAAACCCAGCATCTGAAAGAAAATTAATATGAGTTCAATTTTTCACCTGCTTTAAACAAAAGACATTTTAGAAGCTTTAATTATAGTATATGGCAAAAGATGTCTACTGGCATTGTTTTTTGTTAATTCTGTTCACAGTGATTGCAAAACAACCTGAGGTATTTATATAGCTTGTTGTGATTAATGTGTGTGTGTGTGTGTGTGTGTGTGTGTGTGTGTGTGTGTGTGTGTGTGCGTGTGTGTGTGTGTGTGTGTGTGTGTGTGTGTGTGTGTGTGTGTGTGTGTGTGTGTGTGTGTATATATATATATATATATATATATATTATATATATATATATAGGGTCTATATCATATGAGCAAATCGCACAAATTGCGAATGCTCATAATATGGAACGTTGCGAACCTCGAACTTCCTATTGTGGGGGATGCCCCCAAACCCCGCTAAATATATATTCTAACTCCAAGATCACATTCATTATCATCATCTTTTGGCTGTTCCTGTTAGGGGTCACCACAGCAGATCATCTGTTTCCATTTCTTCCTGTCCTCTGGATCTTGCTCTGTCACACCGACCACCAGCATGTCCTCTCTCACCACATCCATAAACCTTATCTTAGGCCTTCCTCTTTTCCCGTTACCTGGTAGCTTCATCCTAAGCATGCTTTTCCCAATATACTCAGCATCCCTCCTCAGCACATGTCGAAACCAATGTAATCTTGCCTCTATGGCTTCTTCTCCAAACATTGCAACCTGGTCTGACCCTCTAATATACTTATTCCTAATCCTGTCCACCCTTGTCACACCCAGTGCAAATCTTAACATCTTCAACTCTGTCATGTCAAGGTCTGACTCCTGCCTTTTTTCAATGCCACTGTCTCCAACCCATATAGCATAGCTGGTCTCACTACCCTCTTGTAGACCTTCCCTTTCACTCTTACTGGTACTCATCTGTCACAAATTACTCCTGACACTCTTCTCCACCCACTCCATCCTGTCTGTACTCTCTTTTTCACCTCTCTTCCACACTCACCATTACTCTGAACTATTGATCTCAAGTATTTAAACTCATCCTCCTTCGCCACTTCTACTCCTTGCATCCTCACCATTCCTCCATCCTCCCTCTCATTCACACACATATATTCTGTCTTAGTCCTGCTGACCTTCATTCCTCTTCTTTCTAGAGCATATCTCCATCTCTCCAGGTTCTCCTCCTCCTGTTCCCTACTCTCACTACAGATCACAATGTCATCTGCAAACATCCTAGTCCACGGGGACTCCTGTCTGATCTCGTCTGTCAACCTGTCCTTCTCCATTGCAAATAAGAAAGGGCTCAGAGCTGATCCTTGATGTAATCCCACCTCCACCTTAAACGCATCCCTCACTCCCACTGCAGACATCACCGCTGTCACACTACCCTCGTACATATCCTGTACCACTCTTACATACTTTTCTGACACTCCTGACTTCCTCATACAATACCACAACTCCACTCTAGGCACCCTGTCATATGCTTTCTCTAAGTCTACAAAAACACAATGCAACTCCTTCTGACCTTCTCTGTACTTCTCCATCAACAATCTCAGAGCAAACATTGCATCTGTAGTGCTCTTTCCCTGCACGAAACCATACTGCTGATCATTAATCATCACCTACCTTCTTAACCTAGCTTCCACTACTCTTTCCCATAACTTCATGCTGTGATCGATCAGTTTAATCCCTTTGTAGTTACTACAGCTCTGCACATCACCCTTATTCTTAAAAATCTGTACCAAAACGCTTTTTCTCCATTCCTCAGGCATCCTCTCACTTTCCAAAATTTCATTAAACAATCTGATTAAAAACTCTACTGCCATTTCACCTAAACACCTCCATGCTTACACAGGTAAGTCATCTGGACCAACAGCCTTTCCATTCTTCACCCACTTTATAGCTATCCTTACTTTCTCCTTGCTAATCCATTGCACTTCATGATTCACTATCCCCACATCATCCAACCTTCTCTCCCTCTCATTCTCTTCATTCAGCAACCCCTCAAAGTACTCTTTCCATCTGCTCAACACACTCTCCTTGCTTGTAAGTATGTTTCCCTCATTATCCTTTATCACATTTACCTGCTGCACATCTTTCCTAGCTTGGTCCCTCTGTCTAGCCAATCGGTACAGGTCCTTTTCTCCCTCCTTAGTGTCCAACCTTTCATACAACTCTTCAAATGTCTTATCCTTAGCCTTCTCCACCTCTCTCTTTGCCATGCACCTCATCTCCTTATACTCCTGTCTACTTTATTCATCTCTCTGACAATCCCACTTCTTCTTTGCCAACCTCTTTCTCTGTATACTCTCCTGTACTTCCTCATTTCACCACCATGTCACCTTGTTGTCCTTCCTCTGTCCAGATGTCATACCAAACACCTTTCTAGCCATCTTCCTTACTAGCTCTAGTATAGTTACTCAGCTATTTGGTAACTCTTCACTGCCACCCAGTGCTTGTCTCAACTCTTCCCTGAACTCCACCTCACAATTACACTTTTTCAATTTCCACCATTTGATCCTTGGTACTGCCCCCCGACTCCTCCTCCTGTTCTTGATTACCAATGTCATCTTACAGACCACCATCCTATGCAGCTCTGAGATCACATTACAGTGAGGAAAGGGCAAATATCCCATTCTTCACTGTACCGTGATCTCAGAAAAAGCACTTTGAGGTCTGGTACATTCGATATTATGAGCGTTCGCAATTTGTGTGATTCGCTCATATGATATAGACCCATTATATATGTGTTTATGTGTGTGTATGTATATATATATATATATATATATATATATATATATATTATACAGATTGATAGATATGGACAAACAATTTAGAGCAGTTAGGGAAAAAAGTGCTATCTTTAATGTTTTACAAGAATGTGTGAAGAATCATGAACATTCAACAAAAACATCTCTACTTCTTTTCACACATGTGAATCGTTAGGTACTTACTGGTAAATTCTTCACAAGGATGTAAACCACTCCAGGTATGCACCATATCATCCCACTGTCCTCATGTTTATCTGCTCCCATTTCCTTCTATGCATACATATTGCTGAGTTCTCTTCATTTCATGGAGTTCTAATCTGCTCAGCATTGTTTATACCTTAATGTTTAGTACATGTTTTATTTTTCTAGCCCATTTCATTCATGTTAGTGAAAATTCTCAGATACACTGTCTAAATATATCTTTCAACTCTATACCTTTTTGCATTTTATAATATTCCATTCTCAAGTTATTTTTATGCATAACACATTACTTCTGGATCTTCAAAAGCCAGCGGCTGCCTTTAATTATCTAGTATGAGTTGGACGTATCTGTTGTTCTCCATCCTCTTTCAGAGCAGGACTGTTTTCAATATGTCACTCACCTGTGAAAAGTAATATCTTGCACATCTGTTCCTTGTCTCGTCCTTCAAAACATTTTTGCGGTCAACCACTGCCCTTGAAGTAGCCTCTATCCTTACTGTCTTCATTAATTTGACATCTACATTTTCACCCATCATTTGCACAACTGTAAACAGCAACACAACACAAGAATTTGACAATTTAAAATGAAATGCCCGGTTCTGTGGCATGGAGAAAGAAGCCTTAACTGCTCACCAGTCATCCCTGTCTGATAAGTGCTTTCAGTGTTTGAGGGAGCATGGCTGTCAGGAGCAGAGAGAAGATTCATTGCAATCTTCCCTCCTGTGGGGGAAGGGTGGTAACTATGGATGACTGCTTGGATGGCATCTATTCAGTATCTGAGGAATCCAGACCTACAAGCATGTACAGGTGAACTGCAATGTGCACAAAGCTAATCACTAGGTAATATACTTGGGAAGGCAAATGTGCTCACCTAGAGTGTTGACAGTATTACAGATCTCTAGTAAACTGCTAATTACAGGAATAAAATCTCCTGAGGAAGGGATTGAAACTGCCCAACCTACCAACACACCCTCAGCTGTCAAAAGAACAGACTAGAAAGCAAAATCTAGGCAAATAAGCATGCTTTGGCTGTTAACTCATCCTTCTATCTGTCCTAAGCAAACCACTCAGTGTGCTGGGCCCAGTGGATCTACAATAGAATGGAGGCTGATGAGCTCACTCTCAGGTTCTTGTTGGACTCCTCAGATGTAAAGAATATGTTAACTGGGCTTCACATGTGGGGGCTTTATGAGAGGATAAAAAGAGGATTAAGAATAACTATAAAATGCAGGAACGGTAGATACAGAATTCCAAATTATTCAGAAAAAAAATCACAGATCTGTAAGATTCAAGGTAAAGCAAAAATGTCCTAAAATGTTTAATACATAACTTTGCTGTGTTGTAGAATTAAAAAAATCATGGATAAGTACACCAAAATACTTTAAAGATGGAAGACATGTATTACACACTGGGTCAAAAATATAATGGTAAACATAGGAAATATCTTCAAAATGGTGAAATTAATCCAGGAACACAGAAATGAAGGAGTATAGAAAATGGGCACATTAAATTTATGCAGTTATTAATCAGAATGCTAATTATCACACTACTTCTACCCAGAATTGTTTTTCATAATATGTGTATGTTAGTTTTTATGTGCGATTTACATTTGTGGTGATCTTCAAAATGGACCATGTGGATCAGTGTTCTACCCCAGTTAACAATCAAACAAGTTAATAAATAAACAAACAAACAAATAAAGACATTTCTAGTAGTACATTAGAGATGTTTCATTGAGCTAGCAGACAACCAAAATAAAGGAAAAGTTGCATTCAATACAATGTGAAGACTTAAGTCAGCCTGTACAAAGGGGAGTCCACACTAAAGACCAGATGAACAGAATCAAAAATCTTAATAAGATATTTAACCTCTTTATGGGTCTATAAAGAAGTTAAATGAAGAAAACTCATTATTGTATTTCTTTAACTCTCTTTCTAAAGTGGTAGAATTGTTCTGATCCTAATGTACGCAGACAGGAACTTCTAACTGTTGGCCTAATAAAACAAATATATGTGTATGTGAATATATATAGTATAATATAATATATATATATATATATATATATATATATATATATATATATATATATATATATATATATATATATATATATATATATATGGATCTATTTCACATAATCGAACACACAAATGTTCGACTTTCATATGGCCAAGACCATATGATCGAACATCTGAATGCTTGAAAATGTGAAAAAAAAATAGACAAAAAAAACTAAACATTGCAAGCAGGGGGGGCACTCCCCACACCCCCATAATTTAAATATACCAACCCTGAGATCACACTACATTGCCGTAAAGGGAAATCTTCACGTTCCATGCTCTATGTAGATCCCCGTTCAGACCATTTGAACTTTTAAAAGTTTGATTGTATGGTCTCGGCCATATGAAAGTCAAGCTTTTAAAAGTTCGACAATCTGAAGGGGACCCATATACATGCACATATATATATATATATATATATATATATATATATATATATGTATATATATATATATATATATATATATATATATATATATATACACACACACACACACACACACACACACACACACACACATACACACACACACACACACACACACACACACACACACACACACACACACACACACACACACATATATATATATATATATATATATAGAGAGAGAGAGAGAGAGTTACTAACAGAAACCTTGTGAGGGAGGGAGCTGCAGAATTTTGTGACCTTACATAATTGCAAAGCATGTTCACCATCTTGGAGAGCAGTAGTCACAGTAGTATAACCTGAGAAATAGGGTATCAGGCAATAAGATTGCTCACTTTGTGTGTCAAGATAATCTGTAAGGAAGGATTTATGTACATTTTGCAGTCTGCAAGAGTAACACATTTTGCACTTTAATGAACATGGCTTTCACTTGCTTACTATTGTGAAATAAGCACAAGCCAGTTAATGTTGCAGCATATCTGAACTTTTGCGCTATCCTGGTAGAGATCAACATTGTAATTATGAGACTTATATTTTCTTGTACTGGAATTACAATCAAAAAGAAAAAAAAAAAAGAAAAAAAGAAAAAGACTATTGAGTGTCAACAATCAGTTTTCTCTATTATATTTTTATTGGTTCAAGACCCCCTGCACTCACCAATGTTAGGGCTGCCAACATGTGTACTAACGTGGACATTTCTGCCTTGAAGAAAATGAAACTTTCCAAGACAGTGATCTCAGATTATTTTATGTTAGATTAAGGTATACTTACTAGATACACATGACGACAGCCAGAAAGGCTTTGTGACTTACAACCACATAAATAGATCTTCTTGCATATTAGAACTAATGCAAACACTGTTATTTTTGATTCTCATTCTGTGGACTTTTCTTATCATGTAATCAATGGAATCCTTATTTTCCCTGGCTGAATAACCCATAAACACGTCAGCAAACTTAACTGGTCTTTTGCGTCTTTAGTATGTAGCAACTCTCTTCTGCCGGTACTCAGCCAGTACTACCGAAATGACAAAGAGATTATGCGATCCTCTGTTTTTCCACTTAGTAAAAACACCTGCATACCTCAGTCTGGTTCAGAACAAAAGGTTTATTTTAATGTCCCATTGTTCAGTGCATCAGTAATTCATTCAGAAACTCCACCATCTTTTGCTCGTTTTATATATAGCCTTTCAGGCCAACTTCCCCCATATGGAGAACTGCACACAACTGGATGTGTACTATATTGATAAAGTAAAATGTGTTCTCCAGCAGCAGATTCAGCTATGTCAGCTTGCTCTGTTTGACAATCAGTTGTGTTAAAGTTGCCTCTCCATCCATCTTAGTTAACCAGAGCTCTTTAAATATAATTTTCTCTGCCATGGCTATATTCACAGAAGAAATAAGGATATTTCTGTTCTCCATAATGTAATCATCGAGTAATCTTTACTGCTGGTAAGAGAATGTGATTTGATGAATGATCCTGGAAACTCATGGTATATTTTGGGTACAAGCTCTGACCGAGATGTATTATAGTCCTGTCATTAGAGGCACAGTTTGCTACTATTCTTGCTTTTACTTCTTAGTCACCTTTTCTCATTCACTGATTTCTGGTAGCTCTTATTTTACAAAATAGTAGACCATACAAACCTAAGCAAAATATATCAGAAACTTTTGTGTCAGTTTCTCACTGTTTTCAAAGTATAGTGTGCTGTTAAATTCTTAAATCTTATTGTATCATATGGGTGCCTTCTTTAAACCACTAGATAGATTAAAGAGGAGCCAGCCACGTCCAACTCCCAATCCCCTTGAATTCTGCATTAAAAAAAAACTGATTTTGTCATTCCATCTAAAGTCACTATTATCCACATCTGGGTAAGCTGCCTTGGAAAAACTTTGTTGCACAGGATGTGATTTTCTTGCACTGTCTTACAATAACTGCAAGCCTGCTCAAACCTGAATGTCAGCTGTCAACTACAGCATGACTGCTTGCCCCATTGCCTGCTTGGTGTTCACTTTTTCTTAGCATGGTCCAGTATGACATCATTCTGAAGTTAGTATGCCTGGCATTCCACCTGACCGATGTCTTCTTTGTCTTCAGTTCCATGAAATGATGATCAAAGACAAGTCAGTTATGTCACCCATATTTGACACCCTTTAATAATAGTTAAGTAACAGCTCAAAAGCCAAATCTGTCATATTTTTGTAGGCTAGTGATTTAACAAATGCTTCTGTGTTTGAACACCTGTTCTATTTTTCTCCATCCTATTCAGCCAAGGCTTTCTTTGCATCAACTCCTGGCACATCATTTTTAATGTGTTTGTTTGCCATTTCTTTGTATACCTTGCCAAACTGTCTACTGCCTCCTGCATTCATATTTTTCAGTGCCAGGCGTATACATAGACCTAAAGGCTTAATGTTGCAGTATCTTGTCTGCGCACTATAAGCCCGTGGCTTCCCAGCTCTTGTCGTGTTGAGGTATTCTCCTGTAATTTCCCTCCACCTCCCTGACTGACTATATTATAACCAACTCTTCATCAGTTACACCTCTAAAACTTCTCTTGCCACTTATATGGGCCAGCTGCCCTCAACTATTACTGCATTTATGATGTATAACCAATCACCATCTACACTTTCCAACATGCATTTAATCCATTACTCCATAATTTCCCTGTAGCTCTAGCATGCTGTTCTATGCCCTCCTCTTGATGCCTGTTCTTTTTCTACAGTGCTGCAAAGTTTCTAACTCTCCAATTAATTTTGCTTCTCATGTTCATCAAACTTCTTTTTGTCTATTACAACATAAAGAAAGGAAAGTTTGAGCTCCCTATATTTTCATATCATATATCTCTTTCAGTATCTTATAGTCTTCTGTGCTAAGGATTTTGCTTATTTTTTCAAGTATTTGTACATAATGATGACAATGTCAGACATGACTGTTGAACTTACAGAAAAAAGAAACAAGCTTATATCAGTATAGCTTAAATTAACATAACACATTGTCTCCAAAACCTGTAGTTCTATGATTGTTTCATTTAACTCATTCCCTCCAGTAGAGCTCTTTTGAGTGTGTACCTTTAACTCCCAGTGGGCGTGGCTTCAGCCTTTAAAACGTGAAGTTATCATCTTACAGTTCTAACAAATACTCATTGACAGAGGTCATATATCAATACAATCAATGTCTGCCATCATGTATGCGCCGAGATAAAATATTTTGATACCTTATATATAATATAGTTTTGGAATTATTAATGGAAATATGAACAAACAATATTTGACTCCTAGAGGCACAGTAGGAGGTAACTGCAGAAATGCCTGGAGACATCACTCAGCTGTAATGAGTTAAATGCACTTCATCATATTCATATTTTTCATAAATGCATATTTAGCTTGAACATTACCTGTTCTATCTCTGCATCACTGTACAAGTTCTACATTTCATTTCAGTTGTCTTTAGTGGACCTGCATGCCAGCATCATCAATGTGCTTACGGAATACATAAACTAAATGAAGATGTATGTTTGTTACATAGCCAGATATGTTCTTTTCTACTGTCAGTTGATCAGTCCACTCATGCCCTATCATCAACATCTATTCAAATGGTCAAAATCAGCAATATTTTAAAGTACCAGGAACATATGACCTGTCATCTTCTTTCTTCATCTCAGACTTACTGCAATTACTTTTGTAGCCTTTATTTCTAAATTGATTAACATACATTTATGACCTTATATCCATACCATTGACATGGTAATTGTTAAACATGGCTTGAATATTTCATTATGAATGTTTCTGTTTCTTGGCAAACCTGTCTTGAAGTATTCATAGTCTAAATGACCAAACATATTTGGAAATTTGTTCATTCAAAAAACATTTTTATATGGCTGCTCAACACAGTCTGTTTATCTTGCACTGTAACTGGCCAGACATGGACAGCATCCTTACTTCAATTCACCATTTTCCTTCACTGGCCATCATGGTCATCTGGTCATCTATTATTCGGCAATAGGCAATCAAGTATGTGTTGAATTTTCAATCAGAGTAATCAGATGCCCATTCAGCTGGAAATCATGTCTTATGCCATTCAGAAGATAGTCTGTCAAGCTCACATGAAGCATTAAATTAATTAAAAAATTCCATCCATTTCTCCATTAGGGTCTATACTTGTACTGTAAAAGGCTTGTACTGTAAAAGGCTTGTACTGTAAAAGGCTAAACATGGATTGATTTTTCATTAAGTGTCACATTTTTGTAAGCATTTCTGTGCAGGATTGTGTTTTTCAACTACATTGTTTCCTACATATTCCATTATTTGGCCCAACATATCATGTTGTTGCTTCTTTGTATGTTCCACTAGTCTCCCATACTTTGAAATTTAAACCTGATTTGTCCCATTGATGATGCTGTATTAAACACCTATACTTCTGTTGTTCTGAATGAATACACTTTTCCTTAAATTAGCAAATATCAAAGAGACAACAACAATAGCAATAAGGACAATGTGACATTGAGAATGGAAGACGCTGTCATAGCTATTGTTTTCTGGCTTTCTTCAAGCTATGCTAAAAACAAATAAAGGATGTAACATTGTTGATAAAACATTATGGAAAAAAAAGATAAAACCAACTTCATCCTTATGGAAAGAATTTGAATCCTAGTTTTGATGCAGTGCATGAAACTATAACAAAATTGACTGTGTTGTGAATATTGCAGAGATGTGCAGATGCAACATGCTCAGTCTTTTTTGACCATGACTATATGAAATGTACTTATTTTCTTTGTTTTATCTTTCTTTTTTTTTATTTCTTACACGACTCCTTTGCTGGGCGATTATCATTCTATATCGGTTTACTATCAAAATGTTGAAATTCACATGGTCGATGTTCATAACATCGAAAGTCATTACACTGAATGTACAAAATACAGAAAAAAAGTCTAAGTTTAAATGATCGAAAAACACCTGCAAACTAACATTAGTGTATTTGCAGGGGGGCTGCGCATCCCTGCACCCCCCACACCCCCTGCTACTTATATATTACAACTCTGAGATTGCTAAACAGTGCAGACAAGGGAAAACCCTTGCCCTGTTTGCAACATAATGTTGATAGGTAATTTGCATGCACTTCCTATCGACCAAATGAACTACTTAATATTCATGTGTTGACCATATGACCAAATGAATTTCAACATTTTGATAGTAAACCTTCTATATCATGTGTATGTGTGTGTGTGTGTGTGTGTGTGTGTGTGTGTGTGTGTGTGTGTGTGTGTGTGTGTGTGTGTGTGTGTGTGTGTTTTAGTTTTCTTTCTAGGTATGTCCAACTTGCAATAGTCATCTGTTAATAGAAGAGAAGTTCTAAGACCTAAAAAAAGTTCTGAAACTAATTTAAATTGAAGAAGCACATTCAGGTGAAGATGAGGTTTGTGACATTCAAAGTAGGCATAAGTGAACAAGATAGATTTTGAGTAGTGTGTGTTCAATACATTCAACTGGCATACTGATTAGAATAAAACAGATTTTAACCATTTGCATGAAGCAGAGCCCCTACCTGGCCCTCTTCAAACACAACTTAAACAAATGTATGGGCAACCGTAAATTCTTTCCTGGGATGGTGTGCTTATCCCTCATGGACAGAGGTAGTCAGTATTCATTAGCATAGACTCATACATCTGTAAACTTTGCTCATCTAACCACTGACAATTGGGGCAACATGGGATAAATATGTCTAGGCTTGTAAGGGCTCTAGGGCTGTTAGCCTAGTAACCTCATATGAACCTATAACGCTATTTATTTATTTAAAGTTTAACATCTATATCAAGTTCAGGCTGGAGGAGTTGTTTTAGACATGAATATTAGTACTTTATATTATACAGATGTGGACTCTCTGTATGCACCATTTGACAGATATGCTGAGTTTGTTTGAATGAAGTAGTGCCTGTTGCCAAGAAGGAGACTGGAATAATATTTCTATATCGTATCTAGTGACACATTCTAGCTTATTACAAAATTTTATGGTTAAAGAGTCATTAGTTAAACACTGGAAGAGAAAATATTCAACAGAAAAACTAATTTTCATACATATTAAATACATATTAGACTTTCACGTGAACAGATTTGCTGTTACAGACAACACAAATGCCTGTAATGATGTCATAGATATTTTAAATTTCCATATTCTGATCATGTTTGTCATGAGAATGGACTTCACAAATCAAAATGTATAAGTTATTCAAAACTGTATACTTTTCAGACAATGAGTAGGATTCAATAAACTCTGTGTAGGCCTGTACAAAGTTTATATGTTTGTACAGTGAGCAGCAGCAGTGATTGCATATTCATGCCGTGCACTGCTTTTAAGCATAAACAAGTGCAGTTTCATGACTGGCAATAATGTTGCCAGACAGGATACCATGTAAAGCAACATGGATAGCAAACTTGTGTACCTTAGAACACACTATGTTAGCAGGATTGTGCGGAATGCCACAAGGGTCTATCATATAGCAATGTATATGGTTCAAGCACAGTATAGGACAGTGTAGAGTATTGTGTAATCCCATTCCAGGAATTCTATACAAAAGTTTTTAAATGATCTGTATGGGTACATGGACAGCCATTTAAAAAAGCAGTCAGGGGAAGTGTGTGTATTGAATAGGGACACACAGATGAATTGTAGGAATGAACACAGGGAAAGAGGACAGAAGAAATGCTGTAATGTACAGTGGATGAGGGCATATCAATGGAAGACAGCTGTAGCAGGAACACAAATTGCACATCAGCATAGTACAGTATGGACTGCATAGTGAAAATTCATAATTTATGACTGTCAAACAAGGTGATATAACAATGGAGAGTGTTCAGGTGCCTAGGCAGTGAGACATTTCCCTGTGGTACATTTGATTGGAGACACATGGCTGAAGTGACATTTAGCTGCAGAAAAATATGGCTGTTGCAAATTCCCTTTGCAGAAAGAGAAAAATGCAGTGTAATCCCCATAGCTTTAATAACAAAATGCACAGGAGGAAAATAATGTCCATGACCCACAAAACAACATGAGACAACAGGCAATATGGCAAGCATTGGCAGCCAGCTGGCCAGTGGCCATGTTAGTGGCAGTAAAAATGCAGTGCACAATGGGCAGTGCCTTTATAAATGGTGTGTGAGGACCACCACCCCCTTCACAGTGTCTAGGGAACTTTACGTAAAATGCATCCGGGAGCATAAATGTGACTACAGTAGCCTGCAGGATTTCCTCCATGCTGTAGCACACTTCTACATGTTGTAGTTACATATGCACATAATGTACACTGAGTACAACACTCATTACTTCTTCAGCCCCCATGTACTTGAATATTAAAGCTGTAGG
This sequence comes from Protopterus annectens, assembly GCF_019279795.1. NCBI lineage: Eukaryota > Metazoa > Chordata > Ceratodontiformes > Protopteridae > Protopterus > Protopterus annectens. The sequence continues at coordinate 440,039,512 of NC_056735.1, read as the reverse complement.
CATGGCAGTGTGTGCTTATCTTTGCCCACAGGGAATTTGCAAACAGCCATATTTCCCTGCAACTGAATGTCACTTCAGACATGTGTCAACAACCAAATGTACACCGGGGAAATGTCATGCGGCCTAGGTGCCTGAACCCCTAACACAGATATATGATTGGTGGCAAAGGCACACAGGCTACAAATAAATGCAAAAATGTGTCATTATTGGCCTTCTGCAAAGTGGAATTCCCTGCTAATTACAGCATTGACACCCCCTCTGCTGAAACCCAGTGGTTCAAGACCTGGGAACACACATAGATACCAATCAGAGCCATGATCATAAAGTGCCCATAGTGTTATGGAAATGATACATCATGCACCTCATAAGTCAGGCAATCATATCCAGATCTGAGGATGATATAACAGCATGATTCTCAAATCACATCAGAACACTAATAGATTATAATGCCCCCCTTTTGCATGTACCTCAACAGATACCTGCAGCAGCTGGAGAGAACACAGGGGTTTCTCACCAAGAAATTACAGGGCCTACAAACCACGCCATGACATATGTGGATAGCCCTATCACTGTAATCTGTATAGTATAGATGAGGTGACTTGTACCTGGCCTACAGGCCAGTCTCTGACCCTGCCCTTATGGGAATAGTACACATCTGCAAATGAGCTTTAGCTGATGACGTAAGCAGAGTTTGTTGAGAGGAAGATGGTAATAGCAATGTCCCACATACTGATGTAAAATGATCTGTCTAATGTCAAGCAAGTGCAGTAACACACACACACACACACACACACACACACACACACACACACACACACACACACACACACACACACATTGACTGCAGTGAGAACAGAACCCCTACCTATTTAAGGTACACACACTAAAGAACTTTGTATTTAAGACAAGCACCACAACTCAAGTCTGACTTAGAGAGTGGCAGATAACAGTTTATAGGTGATGACATCACCAGCGTCTGGTGATGAGAAAAGTTAATAGCAGTGTCCTACATGTTGGGTAAAATGCTGTCTCTCTAATTATAAACAAGTGCACAAACATACACACCAGTTGACTGCAGTGAGAACAGAACCCCTAATTATACAGACTACAGAATTCTATATTAAAAGCAAGTGCTACAACTCAAGTCTGACATTTACACGGCACCAAGACAAGCTATAGTGGATGACATCAGCAGTGGATGTTGGGGTAAAAGATTTTGAGAGGCTTGCATGAAATGGATAGCTAGCCATGTTCAAATGTCATTATATTAAAGTTATGCATTTTAGCAGATTAAAGAGTGCGCAATGTATACTATTTGGTGGTTGTGTTTTCAATGTGCAGGTATAATCTAAGAGTCATCTTTACAAATGATATGCAAACTGGTGTCCACTTTACTACAATAATTGGAAAATCTGAATGTTTACTGTCATTCTAAGGATGTGTATGCTATATAAGACAACATTTGTTATTTATTAATGTAGTGTAGTTGATATATTTGTGAACAAGTATTGAGAGACCAGGGTTTTAGTGCATGAGGGGAGGTAACAGATGGCTGCATTGTAAATAAGTGTTCTTTTCTTACATAGTGTCTTCATTTTGTTTGTGTTTGCACATGTAGTTTCATGGCATGAACACCAAATGGATAGTAAACAGAAGCAATGCATGCTACTGTCCACCTTGCATAACACACTGTTGAGCAATAGATTTGCACAATGGTTGGCAAAATGTTTGCACATGCGAAATACATGTTTCTACTGCGTTCACTGTCTGTGCATAGTTAAGCAGTGCTCAAACACAAGCCTCATTGTTAAAACTCTGAGTGTTCTCAGTATTGAGGGTATGAAATATAACTGCTGCATAGCTGGATCTGTTGCAACAGGTATAAATGCATTGAGCCCAGATGATATAGGGTTTACATCCAGGTGTATATAATACTTTTACATAAGCAGTGATAATGCAATGAAATTATACTTTACGCCACTTTCATCATGTGCTACTGTGTGTTAATGTCGCACAGCTTGTTAAAGCAGCATTGTGTGGAGATAGCCACACCACAGATGAGCCATTCACCGTCACTTGGCATTGGTGCACGATGCCAAACTCCATGCAAACATAGAGGTCAAAAAGTGAATGGCTCCATTATTTATTTATTTTTTTTCTTTGTACTTATGTGTGTTGTGTATGATTCTACTTTTGGACCAGATTATAGATGTTAACGTGGGGTATACAGAAAAGTGGTGAAATGGGAGGCAAGCAGGGGGAAGAACAAAGGGAAAGCAATATAGGAATATGCAGGATTGAGGTAGGAAAGAACCATAGCTATCCAGTTCTTCAACAGTACAAAATGAAATTATGTATAGAATGTTAGCTGAGTATGGAATGTCACCTCCACAACGAGGGGTGACAACACACAATAATGATGTACAGCAAATTGGACCAAATCAAGTGTTTCAAGAACACACATGCAAAATGGAGAGCTATGTATTGGACAATATGTATTTATTTATTTATTTTTTACTTCAGTAAGAGAAGAATGCTGAGTAAAGGATGTTGGTATTTATCTGTCAGGTAAGTTGGGTAGGTGAGAAAGCAAATGCAAACAAACAGGATAAAGAAGACAAGACACAGGGATGACAAGAGGAAACAAAAGTTTGGGGGACACCATGATTGGGGTGAGGGAGGGGACAAAACAAGTCCATGCCTGTCAAACATTGGGACAGTAAGATTCTAGTCTTCACTTGCAGGACTGTCATTACCGTCCCCTTACTCCACTCATTGCTGGAGTGCTTGACATCTTCTCCTCCTATGGACCATGAGGGAGAGCAGCCTCTCCATCCAGTGTAGGCGTACAACAATGGTGAGGTGTATGCACATCAACCCTGGCATCTCCTGACAGGTGATGAAATTCCCACTTCTGCCAGCACTCTAGGAGGGTGCAACAGCACCAGCTGCCAGTCTGCCAGTGTAGTGCTACCTGAGGTTGCAGGTAGTGCAGAGGCAGCAGAGACAGTACTGCCAGGTTGGGTGACAGATGTACTAGTAGTGGGTACTGGAATCGGTGGACCAGGTCAGGCTGAATCACTGGATTGGCATACCTCACTGTACTATGAAACATTTAGTGGTTTGTTACAGATGTATGGCATGGAGACATTTTGATGACACATAATAGAAAATAAAAAATATAAGGCTTGGACTGAGAGAAAAAAAAATAAATAAAAACAAGTGCCAACATATGTGATATATAATGCATTATCACAAAAATACAACTATTTTATCTGATGTTTTGCATTTAAGTATACTTCTTAACAACTACAAACTATAATTATGGATTGCACAAAGTAATCCTTGCAATGTGCAGATACTGAACATATTTTTGGTCCAGAAATACAGATTACAGTTAACAGAAGGGCATTTATGTCATTTGTGTAGAATTTAATTTATGTAATTTTATTAAAGATTTGCAGTGTTGTATAGTTGTTACTGAGAGGTTCATATGATGATACCATGCTATTGGCCCGGAGACCCTTATAAGCCTAGCCAAGAATTTTGGCCATGTTCCCACAAAGTCAGCACTTGCTTCCCCTGCACAGCAGGGACACAGGTAGGATCCCAGGTGTATATTTTCTGTTTCCCATCCAGTCATCTAGGCTACTCTTAAAAAGGTCTAGAGAAGTACTCTGCTTAATATGGAGAGGGAGTCAATTATACAGATGGAAGAGCCTCTGGGACACAAATCTATCCTGCCAACAAGTTCTATTAATGTCACAGACCAGGTTTAGGGCTTGCATGTAGGTTGCCTGAGTGGATTTTGACTTATGGATATGCAACAACTCCATCAAGGCTGGGTCTGATAAGGCCTTGTGTGCCAGACACATGTCACTTCTGAGCAGTCTGTATGAGACTGAGAAGAGGGACAGGGCTTTTAGCCTATCTGTATAGGACAGGTGTTTGAGACCCTGGATTTTCCTGGTCAGGAGCCTCTGTGGTCTCTCCAGCTGCTTCATGTGCTTGGCAAGGTACATGCCAAAGGGGGCATTGTACTTGGTAATAGGTCTGATAAAGGGGGAGTACAGGGATGTTATGATCTCCTTGTTCCTGGATGAAATATCCTTACTTATGAGATGGGCCATGTAGAAAGCCTTCTATACAATGGAGGCAACGTAGTGGTCAAAAGTCAGGTTGCTAACAACCTGGGTGCCCAAGTCCTTCAAGACTGCTTTCATGCTTTGTACATTGTTATTAGTGTGATAATTAGTGGGGAAGCCATTTTCCCCAAAGGGGATAATGATGCATTTCTTGGCATTCAGTTTGAGGCCATGCTCCTGGCACCAATCATTAGTTTGGGTAAGGCCCTCTTGGAGGATGTTCACATCACTAGGAGAATTTAAGAAAGTGCCCAGCTTGCAGTCATCTGCAAACTTGGTCATCCATAGACCACTGGTTTTGACTTGCACCTCAGAAAAGTATATCCCAAAAACTAGAGGCCCTAAGACCATTCCATGGGATACACCACTTATTACAGGTCTACTACTAGAGTTGGCTTCACCTATTTTGGGTGAGTAGGTTTTATCACTGAGCCAGTTAGCTACCCATCTGGTAGCATATGGGTTGATGCCTAATACTTGTGGTATTGAACCCACAACCTCTGACTACAGTTTTACATTCAACTCCCAAAGTTGGTTTGTTCTACAGACTTATCCATGCATGATTGCTTTTGCAGTTAGGATATGCATGCTTACTTTGCTACTACTGTGTAGAATAGAAAACCATTTTGTTTAACTTTTAAAGCTGCAATAATGCTTCTCTTGTGCTGCATACATACCACTTGCTTCCCTCAGTGTTTCCAGATGATCAGAATGGGCTTGCCTATTAACAACTATCTCAGAATTAGCTGTGAAAAGAAAAGAACATAAGAGCATTATGCTTACCAGTCTTGCCTATATTTAGCTTTCTATGTATTATAAGTTCTGTTTATTAGCATACTTACACAAATGTGGGATGTTGCTAGTTTGAAAGTCATCCAGCCACTGGTTAAGTGCATCCCTCTTGCATCTTTTAGGTTATTAAAGTGGTGCCTACACTGCTCTCCAGCACATGGGATGCCAGTTGCACTGGATACAGCTTTGGCCAGATTATTCCAAGCCTCAGACTAGTACTGGGAGACAGAATAGTCCCCCCAGAAGAAACATTTGGCTGTGGCGTTTTACCAGAAGTCCAGTAAATGTTTGGAACTCCTCAACACTGCACCTCTGCTCCCTAAATTGGGCACCTTCTCCTCTAACACCAGACATGTCTAATCTCAAAGCAGTGCAATAGCAAATACTTATCTCTTGCCAATTCCTGTTATCCTGTTTAATTGTAGTGCACAAACCCAAGAAATGATGCAAACCACATTTGTGCTTTGTTAAGTGGAGAGCAAAAGTGCTAAACAGAAAGGAAAGAATTTTTCGAAACTGGAAGGTTAACCTGACACTTGACATTAGTTTGAGTGGTGTCTGTAAGTGTTAGGTCATTTAACTTTGCTGACATGCATAGGGGCATACATTTCATGACCTGAAACATGTTTGTTTTGCTTTATACATTGCTAAAGTTGATTTTTACAGTGCGGGATTCAAACCTATGCATAAGGGACAAAACATGTTCTCCAACTGCAGTGTTTTTCAATCTTTGCCACAGAAGAAGTGCTTCTGACACATAGTCATGAATCATTTATAAATACATATGACTGACTGATGTGTTAACCATGTATGAGTGTGACCTGATGGGGTCCTTGTATATACATTAATTTGTGTATGTGTCTTATTTAAGTGAGAAGGTCATCCAAGTGCATATAGCAGAATTATACTTACAAAAACATAGTAGACAGTATACCCTAAGTCATTCATCTGAACCTTCAAAACACAGTAAGGGTGCCTTATCCTTCATGCATATAATTCATATCAGATTCACTATTTATAATTATCTATAAAGTGTTATGTTATAAGTGTTATGTTATAAGTGTTATTTAATATAATGTAAAATGGAACAACATTAAAATGTTTGGAATCTCCTTTATTATAACACAGGAACATATGTATGTCAGCCCTACCTGTTGCCACAGGAATATTAAAATAACACTTGGATATGTTCCTGTTCATTGCTACAAACTGAACTGTCACAACAGTAAAAACATTTTGCACTTTCATTATTAGAACCCAACCCATCATCTGTGTTAGAACCCTACACTTATACCTGCTGCCACAGGAATAGATAAATAACAGTTGCATAATTCCCTATTCATCCAGGTTTCTGATAGGGTGTTAGAGTTTTAGGTTTAGACAGTCGGAAGGGAGCTTTAGAGTTAGGCAGTGATTGGAGAATTTAAATGTAGGGAAGGGGGTTGGAGTTTTAGGATTAGGGAGTGAGAATGGAATTTTAGGATTATGAAGCAATCATGACATTTTGATTTAGGAGTGACACTGGAGTTTCAGGTTTAGGAAGCAATCAAGAACTTTAGGTACAGGAAGGGTAAGTGGAGGTTTTGGGTAAGGGTCAGAGGAGTTAGGTTGGGAACTGAGTGAGAGTTAAGTTGGGAACTGGGTGGGAGTTAAAGGTTTAGGCTGTTGGTGCTGGTAGGACTATGTAGTTTATAGGACTGGGTATTGTGAAGGATATGTAGAAAAGGCAGATCAGGGTAGTGGGGGTTAGGGTACTTGCTTTTGGAGCAAGTGACAGTGAGTAGATGTACCATGGGCAAGTAGCACACAAGTACCTGTAGTAGATCCATTAAAGACTTGTATGTTAGCAAAAATGCATACTTTGTAACTTATCAGTTGAATATCACTGCTAACCAATTAAATAATAATTGATAATTAGTTACAATATTTTCCAAATTACTTGCAGAAAATTTGGATAGCTATAGCTGAAGGAAAAGCTTGGAAGTGAAATTAGGTAAACATTCCCAAAAAAGGTTCAAGAGAGCTTCATATATGCTGGAAATATGGGTAAACCCATAGCAAGAAAGTGTAGATCATAGTAATTTACCCGTACTATTACTCAGATATTGAATAATTCAAGCAGCCACCAGGGATCATTTGGTGGATTTTTTTAAGCATTTTGTATCATTTTGGAAAGCTGTGTCCTGAAGTAAGAGTGTTGGATTTTGAGCATCTGTTGACATTGTTGTGAAGACTGAATAATAATGAAATGCAACTTTATCTGAATTTCATAATCAAGAAACAGTAGATGTAATCAATACTTAAAAATAAATAAAATCCCCAGCCTGTATAGCAAATTATGCACATTCTGACATTTTTTGAAGGAGAATTATTTACATAATTGTTTCAGCTTCTGTCATAAGTATTCAGGATGGGAAGATTTGTAAACCAAATACAAAAAACATAAAATATTGATACTCAAGGATGGTAAAAGTGGAAATGATCCAGAATATTGTCATCCAATGTTTATATTAATATAGATTTCCAAGCAATAGTCAAGATAATAAATAATAGGAAATATTATAATGACCGATACTGCTTTTAATTTTTTTTTTTGGTCAAGGAAGAAATATGCACCTTTTTGAATGGAAATTCATTTATCAGGTATGGTGATATTATAACATTTCAGATCAATTATATATAAAGATTAAAACATAATTAAAGTTACAGCAGAACAAACATACTTTGCTTGGTGTTTCATTTTGATATTTGAAGTTCTGAAAGCCAATGATGACCCCAGCTGGCTCTATTATATATTTTCAGCTTTAAATTCATTATTTTAATATGACCAATACATAAGACCATTTGCAAGTTATATGGCATATGCAGATGGCATGTTTTTATGTACATCCATTTAACATTTTATGTGACATCATTTAGACAATTTTAAGGAGTTCTGAGAAATAACGGGACTAAAGAAAAATCTTTCAAAGTCAGAAAATCTTAATTTTTATAAAACAAGTTTATTGTAAATGAGAGATATATTCCAATTCTATCTCAATTTAAAAATGTATTATATTGATCAGTCTATAATCATATTACATTTGCTGCATTCAGTGCAAACCTAAAAAAATAATGCAATCTAAGGTAAAAAAATGGATCAAATTACTTTTCTTTATTGCATATGATAAAAGTAATCAGAATTATACTTCCACTCTTCATTTCTCTAAATTAGCAGCTTGTTATCCCATCACTTGGATTAATCAAGTTAGGAGAATTTTCTCAGAAATTCTGAATACAGGTGGGTAATTACAAAGTTGCTGGAATGATTGCTGGAAGTGACACTTTTTGGTCAGAGATGCCTGTTTTAAGGAAGCATGTTTTGATATAGATATTCATAAACTTGATATCTGTGACCTGTTCCTTTTAGATTAAACAGTTATATGGTATAGTGAAAATTCTGTGTTACTATTATTTGAGTAGCACACTGTTTTATATATTAAAGTTACTGCAGTTTGAGAAGAAGTTATAGGGGCACAAGAATTTATTGAATATGTATGCTCATCATTAGGCTGTATAAGTTTTATGAAAGAACTAAATGAAATGTATGCTTTGTATGGAAAATATTTATTTTGTATTAATTTGCAGAAGCTATTTGGGAAACTATTGATATAAGCTAAATGTAAATTATTTACTAAATTTATAAGAGTTGAATTTCTGGAATGAATAAGTTGTTAAGCTGATAAATCTGTCCGTTCATGTTAACTGATTTCATGCCTTATAGAGATTTTTTTTTACCTTTGTACTCTAATTTTTCCATGAAACGAAGTATTTTATACAGCTCCTTATTCTCCTTACAGGGTGCTTTTTATGCACTATAAGCCCAACAGCAAGTCTTGGTACTGTGGGTGTAGCTCTGCAGATTTAATCGCTGGTGGAAATGCAAATACACTAATGTATGGTGGAAAAGAACTGCTGCAATGTTTCATGTGTGGTAGGGATAATATTCCTTATCAATCACCAATATTATTGTTAGATATCATTGATTCTGTAGATCCATTGATTAGAAAGAAGCCCCTATTGCTTGCAATGCCAAGAATCTTATCAAACTAGAAAACCTAAAGAGGTCGATGAATTCTCCTTAAAAGAGTGGAGGAAGTATTGTTTTGGATGTGTTAGTATTGTTAAATAGTGAGTAAACAGACAAGCTGGAAATGAATGATGTATGATGTGTTGAGAAGTTCTTTCAGGCTAATTTCTTGTTTCTTCTCACTTAATTTCTTCTACTTATTCCCTACTTTTTTATTTAATTCTTACTTGGTAGTTATTTAAATGATAGGCTTTTATTGGTATATGTATGACTTTTGTTTTTAAAGAACAAATAACATGTTATATAAGCAGTACAGACAAAACTGTACGGTATACTAGAAATGCATAGAAAAAAATAAGCATAATATATTATGTCACCTAAACCAAATAAGAAGCAAAGTCATGGACCATTTTGTGAAAACTGGTCATGTGAGCTACACCACCATGCAGCATGCTACTGGTCGTCAGATGGCATGAAATGGATGGCAGCTGCAGTGTTGCTTATTTGTCTATGAAAATAGCAAATGGTCTCCACAAATCTGCAACATTGGCTAACATCTGTTTAGTTAGCTTGCTTTCTATATCTGTGAATCTTGTAACCCATGATTTGAAACTAGTGCTGTACAGCTAGTAAAATAAATTACAATTTGCCATTTGCAAAGTCTTGAAAGAAAATTAGTAGTGACTTTATCTAGTCTACTCTTCACACATTGGTATGATCAATAGTGCAAGATTTTTAATGATACAGACTGAAAGACACCAAGCAGACTTGGAGTTCACCCTTTATGTAATCACTTAGCTCCACCAGCCTACCATCATATTATGGTAGCTCTGCATCCTATGCTGTTAAGACCTGCATAGTGTAAATATGCAGGAGTGTGCAAAAAAATTAATGTTTGAATGAAAAAACGGTGGTCGTGAAGATGTCTAAGACTGCGTTATAGCAGTTGAGTTGTGTGCTCAAGTGTACACAGGTTAGAGTTAGTGTAAGGGTTAAATAAGGGGATAAAGTTACTGCTTTGCCTGGTTTACTTTGTGTGTGTTGTGTGTTCTTTTGATTTGTGTAGTGGTACTGCTAGGGAAAGTTGTTTAAGTAATGTAATATGCAAGAAAATGAATCTATGAATGAAAAAGTGGAAAAGTGGTAGTTGTGAAGATGTGTAAGACTGTGTTATACCAGCTGATGTGGATGCTCAAGTGTTCACAGTTAGAGTTAGTGTAAGGGGATAAAGTTACTGCTTTGCATGCTTTGCATTGTGTGTGTTCTCTGTAACTTTGACTTTGCAATTTGTGCTACAATGCTACATTGCTTCAGTGCTACAGTGCTAGAGTGCTACATTGCTTTAGTGCTAGAGTGCTACAGTGCTTCAGTGCTACAGTGCTACAGTGCTACAGTGCTACAGTGCTACATTGCTTCAGTGCTACAGTGCTACAGTGCTTCAGTGCTACAGTGCTTCAGTGCTACAGTGCTACAGTGCTACATTGCTTCAGTGCTACAGTGCTACAGTGCTACATTGCTTCAGTGCTACAGTGCTACAGTGACTTTCTCCCTCTTCCCAGTCCCATTCTGACTTAGACTGTCCTACTCTACTAACTGCTTCCATCTGCTTAATACCTGTCTCCTCACATTCTTCTGCACTTGATGGGGGATTGCATCTTTAATCTCTAACTGACCTCAAATTCCCTTGCATTTTGATGTTCTCCATGTCATATCACCTACCTCTTTCTAGACCTGTCACTATTCTCTCTCAGTATTCACTAAGTAAATTCCCTACAGAGGGTCCGCCCATACACACAGTTCAGTCTCTTTACTTTCATCATGTAACATAAGCCATTGTGTAAGTTAAATACCACTACCTGGGAAGGTATATGTGCCAGCCCTCATATGTCCTCTGATGGCAGTATCAGCAGTTCCTCTCTCAGAGCTTTGTATTTACGTGTTTCACCCAAAAGGCAAAATCAAGTTCTCAATAACATTTATCTTACCCACTGTATTATATCTTCTATTACCCACTTTATACATTAGCATATTTTACTTTCTGTATAAATTCTCTAAATTTCTTATAACTGTTATTTTATATGTGCACCCTATTTCCAGTCCAAGGTAAGTGGGGTATTCTGTCTTCTATATGTATTTGATTGTACCATCGCCTTTATCTTCTCCTGTCCTGATCAACACTTTTTTATTTTAGTTTAGTTCCAGTCTTGGCACTTAATGCATATGTAATACTTGGGGTAATGCCTCACATATATTTTCCACCATCACATGCAATCATCAGTATGTAGGTGAAACATGGCTTTACTTCCTATCAATCGTCTCTGTTCAAAGATATCATGCACTTGTAATGACAAATCTTCTATCACTAACAGAAAGAGCTATGTAGACAATAGACTACTTTGTCTAGTTCCTCACAATATTTTCCCTATCTAGATACAGTAGAGAGTTGATTAGCTGAACATTGATTATCTGAAACGTCAACTATCCGAACCCAGTCTTCCAAAGTTTTGGGGAAGGAAATTTCATAAAGACTGAATTTGTAAACATTACATGTATTAGCTTGTGCATGTTTTTGAACTTTTAGCCTGCTTGTGTATGAAAAATATTCTTTATTGTCCATTGGACATACTGAATGGTTGAAAAGTGTATTCTGAGTGCAGACAAAACAAGACTTTAGAAGTTTTTTATCCAGTTCAATATATGTTTGATTATCCAAACTACCTTTGGTCGTAATTAGTTCGGATAGCTGACTCTCTGCTCTACTTTATTGTTTAGTGTCATGCAAAAGTCGGAGCACCATGTAACATTCTAATCCATTTAGTAAATTCTTCTCCAGGATGCTTTTTTTGCAGCACTTCAGATAACTCCCAGTTCACTGTACCAAAAGTTTTTAATGTCAAATAGAACTAGCTTTCTGTTCCTGTGCCCTGATTGGTGGTCCTCTAGGAAACTGACTGGGTTTCATCAATTATAAATACACTGTATTCCTTTAATAAACTCATTTTACTTTGGTCTCAATATTTTGGACAAAACATCACCTATCCTCTTCACTAGAATATTTGCCAGTATTTTTATGCATTAATTCAAAAGAAAACCTGCCCCGGGATTCATGAAGCTCGGCGTAAGGCCGGCGTAAGGGCTGCGCCGGCGGTGCAGTGAATAGCCAGCGTAGTAGCGCCATATGCATATTAATGAGAGTGCGCCGCAACCACAGACACGTGCGTAGTGTACGTGAGCGAGCCCAAGTAGGATGCGTCCGGAGGCGTGTCTAAGCCGGCATGCGGTGAGCAACCTAATGTGCTGACTGCCACGGTCCGCCCATAATAGTAATGGCAGCAGCCAGGGCCCGTGCAGAATGAAACGCACGTAGAGTATGCAACATAGTACCCGTCCCAACTAAACGGAGAAGCAAATACAACCCACGAAGGCTTAAGTGTACCCGTCCAAGGAGCAAAGGATACGCATGAGACCGCGTTTGTCCCGCAATGCACCGTCAGTGGTTATACTCAGAGAAGGTGTACCGCAGCATGTCAGCGCGCCGCACCGACATAGGAGTAGCGACTAAGGTTACCACCTGTCCCACTTTGCGAGGGGCAGTCCCTCTATGGGCAGTTGTGTCCCTGCAAAAATCGAAAAAATGGAAAATGACCTGAGATTCCCTGCCAAAAATATTCCCGCAATATACATGTAATAGTAGCATAAAACATATAATTTGTATATGAAACACATACATGGCATAAGAAACTGAATAAGGAACCCAAATGCTAACAGAATAAGCGTATAGTATGGCAAACAAGTGAAGTCCTGTCAACTCCACTTGCCGTGGGTATGTGTTGTCCTGCAAAATCCAAAGTTTCCACAAAACATGTCCCACTATGGGCATTGGAAAAGGTGCCAACCATAATGGTCACAAGCTGCAGTGAGAGTACATAGCCGGGTAGCTGTGTTGACATAACAACAGGAAGGAACCAAGATACCTTAAACACAGGCAAACATGTGCATAGCAACATATCCCACACCCAGCAACGTCTCTGTCGCATACACTGGATGGCGTATGTTGAAGTGTAATATCCAGAAGCAGAACCCATGCATTCAGATGTAATACACAATAGCCTCATTGTAGCATGTAAGTCCCACCCATGTACACCTGTGCACCCAAACCTGCTAGCATCCGTGTGCAGCTATACACCTACACACAATGTGCATACCTGAAATGTGGTAAGATGTTTGTGTTAGGCAGTGCCACGCGGGCAAATACGTACCCCATATGTCACCAACCCACCTCAGGTACAGATATGGAAATGGCTGCATGTGAATGTGTCTGCAGAATGTGTACATCCCGCATGTGGTATGTACCCGTCCAAACCATATAGGTTTGCATACGACACGGTGCACATAACTGTACACATGTGGACAAGTCGGGTTGTTGAACCACCGCATCGATGATTAGCTATGCAGAGAAGTCGAACACATATAGCGGAACACGTGCCTACCAAACAGGACGTCCTAACAGGGTGCTACAGGCAAAGAAGGGGAAGGTGGGACATCACTTGTGGAGAGTAGCATTGCCAGACGGCCAAATACACACGGTCAAGTTAAAGGACGGAACAACATGCATATGGCCGGATGGATGTTGTTCGAAAAATATATATAGAAACACATATGAAGTGCCAGTTTAGACTCGAAATACTATATAATGCATTGAATTGTACCGTACAATATGGCAGTAGAACTGATCATGCATGTAATTGGTGAAGCTAAGCTGTAGTGTGATGGAATTCTGACCCTGGCAGTAACCAGTACAGCAGGCTTATGTCTCTCAGCATTAATTATCTGCTGGGTTACAGAAAAATAAATGTATGTACATGCATAACATCACCCCTTCCCCTGAGGAGGATGGCCTTGTGAGCTCTATCGAAGATAAGAGTACAACTCCTTACCAGAGAGACAAAGCAACGTATTAAGAAATGAACTGACTACTGTATCGGAACAGTCCAGGGTCCTTGAAACAGCTACAATCACAGAAGGACACTGTAATTGACCAGGTGCCTTGCAAGGCTGTGTTATTCTCATGGGAAAACATTTTAAAAGCACGACCTCAGCACCCACGTATGTATAGACTATTGCGGACCATAGTGATGGAAATGCCCTGTGACCGACCACGTCAGTAAGGTGGGCAAAAGCTGATTGTAAACACTATATAAAGAAATTGCTTACTGTATAGAGTCAGACAAAACTCTCATACTTGGACTGTATATTATTTTGCCTGCCTGTGTACACTACTAAAACGTTGTGAACCCGAGCCTCATGTGTTATTGACTGTCACTTAGAAAAGCCTACTGATAACTATAGTCTGGTTTTAACAACTTATTTGACATTGTGATCCTTCTTAGCTGGAATTCCCTTGGTAAGCTACAGGTCAGAGTGCATGGGTGGTTAGACATCTGCGCAGGAGAATTTGCCTAAATGGTTCTTCTTGAATGAAAAGACCTCCGACTGAATTGTTGTGTGTAAAGAGGCTGTCTACTGTCTGATCTGTGGCTGAAAAGTGGAAAACTGGATCCCAAGAAGAAAACGTGCACTCATAAACAGGAGGCTCAGGTAAGGAGGGTTTGCCTCTTTGTGTCTATTATAGATCAGGGACCAGACTACATTGTATTTCTGTTAACAGTTGTGATAGCAGGTCGAAGACCAATCCAAATAGTGTTAAATCTGGACATAGGTCAGGGGAACACAGAGTAGAGTAAATAGTCATTGTAGACACTACAGTGGATACAGGGAAGGAGATACCATGTGGTACGAGAGAAGGGTACGTAACAGTCGTGTAGAGGATATGGGAGATTAGTGAACAAACACATCATGTGATCCGCGTTTGACGGGTGACGTGAAGTATATGCAATCGCAGAGAGCACATAATGTGAGATATTCTGCAAAATGGGGTAATAAATATGACATTGATGGTATATTAGACAAAATATAGTTACTGAAACATTGTAATCTCTGAAAATGTGATGCACATGTTCTAGGGTAACCACCTGTCCCACCCTGTGAGGGACAGTCCCTCTTTGGCCAGTTGTGTCCTGCAAACAAACCGAACAAATGGCAAATGTCCTGATATCTCAGGACAAAGATTTCCCAGATATCGTTTCAAATGGTAGCATAAAACAGCAATTTTGTATCTGGAACAACAAAATATCATAATAAACAGAATAAGCAACTGAAATGCTACAAGAATTGGTAGCTCTCCTGGCAAAAAGTGAAATCCTGTCCTATGTACTGGCCGTGGGTATGTTTTTTCCTGGCAAATTACACGTTCCAAACACTAATGTCCCACATTGTGCATTTGAAAAGGTGGCAGCCCTAAGATGTGCAGGCGACAAAACAGCGACAATTGGGTATCCGTCAAGCACATAGGTGGATTGAGGTAGTGAACCGAAGGGAACAGAACACTACAAATGCGAAAGCATCATACACAGAGAAGATCATAATACAGTAGTAGCGACAGCCCCCCACCCCCCTACCACCTCCGATACCACATCCAGGATATGAAGCGGGAGGGCAGGCTAGTCCCCACACGTTATCCTGTGGCAACAGAGGTATCACAACGACCAAATGTAACAGAAGCTATTGAAACCACATCCCGAACTCGTAACATACCTAGGGACACTCGAGTAAGAAGACAGTCACTAGAACAGAGTGAGGATATCTGTCAATTAATTGAAGTACCGAACCGTCATGCAGGACAGGAAGGCCAGGACCCAACTCCCGTAGTGTATAGACCGTGGACACCAGAAGATATCTGTAAAGTCACAGAGGAATTCCCCATCTACAAAGTAATCGCTATTCACCATGCAATACCCCTGTATCTTCTGATCGGAAAACAAAGGGGGAATGGCGGATGGTACAGGATTTACAAGCTGTAAATCATGTAATAATACCTAGGGTACCGATGGTGCCAGACCCACACACAATATTGAATGTTATGAACACGCCACAGAAGTATCTTACCGTGGTACATATAAGCTATGCTTCCTTTGCAATACCTATACATCCAGATAGTCCGTATTGCTTTGCATTTACATTCAGGGTAACAGATACAGCCATACCCAGCTATCGCAGGGATACTGTGAAAGTACAACAATATTCCCACAGGAGATGGCTAGCTACCTTCCGGTGTTTACTCCACCCGGGGCCAGTCAAGTTCTACTTTATGTGGATGATATTCTGCTTGCGGCCCCTACCCAGCAGCAATGTATGGAAGATACAATAGCATTATTGAGATATTCAGCAGAACAAAGACATAAAGTAAGCAAGCATAAATTGCAACTACAGAGAATACAGGTCAAGTACCTGGGATATGTGGTATCCAAGTAGGGTAGAACATTACATGACGATAGGAAGGTAGCAATTTCACAAGCACCCAAGCCAACTACCAAGAAGGGAATGAAGTCCTTTCTGGGCTGACTAACATTTGTCAAAGCTGGTTACCAAACAATGCTTTGGAATCCGCTGTATTGTCTGCCTTAATCTTTAATACACCTATGGCAGCACAACACATACTACACTGGATTACAGTAGCAGAAACAACTTTCTGCAGACTAAAACGATTGATAGCTTCAACATCTGTATTAGGTCTCCCGAATAATCATAACACATGTTGTCAGACTGTAGATTGTAAGCGGAGATATATGACGTCAGTCTTGATGCAACAGCATGGAAGTAAGCAACGCTCCATAGCTTACTACTCATTGCAGTTGGACACTGTGGCATGGTCAGTGCCACACTGTGTACAGGCAGTTGTTGTAGCACCCATGGCAGTACAGGCCCCGGCCTTAATGTTATTATACCACCCTCTCACTGTGAGAATGTCTCATGCAGTTGCGATCATTCTGCTGCAAGAGAAGATAGCATTCCTGACCCGTGCTAGACATCTGTCTTGTTTGACCATACCACTGAGTCAACCTCATATGGTGATTGAACGTTGTACAACATTAAACCTATCAACGTCACGTCCGACACCTGTGTATGGCACACCACACAGTTGCCTATACGAAATGGATGAAATAACTACACACAGACATGATATCACTGATATACCCTTAGATGATGCAGAGGTGACAGTTAATGTGTACGAATCATGTAGACAGAGTCCTACAGGAACAAATCAAGTAGGTTATGCAGTAGTTATTGATAATGAGATTGTAGATGCCCAACCCCTGCAGCATAACGTGTCTGCTCAAGCAGCAGAATAGATAGCCTTAACACGTGCTTGTACTGTAGCGAAAAACTGATGTGTGGACATTTATCCCGATAGTCAGTATGTTGTCTGTACAGTGCATGTTTATGAGCAGCAGTAGAAGAATAGGGGAATGATAACATCCACCGGTAAACCGATTAATCATGCGCAATTGATCTTGAATGCATTAGATTCCATTCAGTTACCCACTAAAGTAGCTAATTGTAAATGTGCAGGTCATAGAAAGCAACAGGATAACAGTAGGAAAGGTAAGGCATGAGCTCATGCAGCTGTAAAACAAGCAGCCTCACAGTTGGAAAGTGTTTGTTTGAATGAGGAATGACAATCCTCAGACATTCTAGATGTAGAAATGTTACAAACAATGCAAACATCAACTACGAAAGCAGAAAAGCCGACATGGGTATGACGAGGAGCAATCCTTGAAGACGGACTACACATATCCACAGTGAGAAAGCCAATATTAACGTCTAATGTAGTCAGATATGCGGCTTTGTGGAGCCATGGGTAGAGCCATGTCTCAACAGGGGGGATGGTACATTTGGTTAACAGAATACCCCTAACATACGGAATTAGGAACCACATACAAACATCATGAGCAGCGTGTCACATTTGCAGTAGATATCATGCACAGGGAGCATTTAAACCGAAGGGAGTGAGTTTACCTACACCACCATAACCGTTCCATTCTATTTGTATGGAGTTCATACATCTGAATAAATGTGAAGGGAAGAAATACTGTTTAGTGATTACACATATATATAATCAAAATGGGTAGAAGCATTCCCAACCATGAATCCGGATGAAGCAGCAGTGGCAAAGGTGCCAGTAAAATAAAGTATCCCTAGATCTGGCATACTGTAGAAGCTACAGTGACAATAGAACACATTTAGTGAACCAGACAATCACGCAACCTGGGGGATTATTTTGTATTTCCATGAATGTAAATTGCATGTACAACCCACAGTCAGCATGACTGCTGGCGCGGTACAATGGGATCCCGAGAAATAAGTAGAGGAGGTTGGTGGGTGACACCCAGACGAGTTACATTTGCTGTCTACCTCTAGCATTGCTGAGCATGACAACAGTTCCAAATGTAAAGTGTTGCACCCACTTCGAAGTAGTATGTGGAATGGCATATCATGTGCCAGAGTGGAAAGCTGTCTTGCCTGCAGAGCCGGAGGTCGATGGCTCATTAGCAGGTGACATGAGAGGATTGTTAACCAATAACACTGTTTTGCAGTTAAAGTCTGTTACAGATAAAGAGCAAGTGAAGCCGGACGCATAGCTGACACCAGTATCCTGTGTGTATGTCACTGTTATCCAAAGAAGATAATTGGCAAGTGGAAAGTGTGAAGGTCTGTACCAGGTACTGTTGGCAACGCCTACTGCAGTAAAGTATGCAGAGAGGTCGTCCTGGGTTCACCTCACAGTTTTCAAACCGGTAAAGGATATCAAGTCTGATCTACATCTTGTAGCTGATATACCATAGAGCCTGAATCACCCGGGCCAGACTGTATAACAAAGCAACCCCAAAGACATTTGGTTTACTGTCATAATGATTATACACCTATTAACCATGTTTGTGTTTACTTTACATTTGCTGGGACCTTACCTGCATATAACTACACGGATACAAATAGTGATACGTGATGAACTGGCCACAGAGTGTCTTCCACACTTCAACAAATACCTAGGCATGACGCGTGTGCATGTACAGACTATGAACATTTTAAATTGCTGTGTTTGTACTGCCATACCTACATCATATGGAGGACTTCCAATGTATGGTGTCCCCTTGGGGATAGATTGAGACTTGTGAATATTTACACTTTGATACAGGTTCTGTGAGATCACAGGACAAAGTGGCACTGTACTTACCTGTTACACAAAAAGTAATTGTATGTTGTCATAAACATGATACAGTTCAAGTTGGTGGGAGTATTTGTAACATAACTGTGTCTTACAAATGTCATATAACAGCCAAAGATCACAGTACTACTTGTAGCACCATTCATTATCTGTATTGAAGCTTCATGAGAACAATGTGGAAGGATGTGCAGAAACATCCTGAATTGTATAAACAGTCCTCTGTTATAGACAGGAAGATGTTACATGCAGAGGTAACCCGCATCAGTAGTAAAGTAGAATATTGTTATGTTGTTTGTGGGAAAAAAGCATATCAATGGTTACCTGAGAATTAGTCCGGCAGTTGTTATTTGGGTTATCTGGCTCCAGTCACATGACATACTGCACAATTGCCTCTGGGTACGAAACGAACTATAACACATATAGCTCGAAGAACTGGGAACACAGTCGAGAAACCTACTAATCCAGTAGGTGAAATGGAAGCTGTTCTGACATTCCAGTCTTCTGCAAGAGATAAAGTAATATCGATTCATAAGGACTTGAGTGACAGCGTCATAACCTGGGCTGGAACACTCCCAGCTTGTGGAGTAGAGAAATCAATCAGGGAACAGAGGAAGTTGTCAAAACCTGTCGGAGGAATGATGAATGTGACTTTCCGCTCTTGAACTTGTGACTGATGAACTGGATGCAATGAGAACTGTTGTGTCACAAAATGTAATAGCGCACGACTGCACCCTGCCGGCGAGAATTGGTACGTGCACGCTTATTAAAGAAGATCGCTGTGTCCAAGTACCACATAAAAAGACCAAAATCACCGCCCACCTAGAGGTAATACAGCAGGTGTCATCAATGGCGGAACCAGGCCCAAACCCACTGACGAACCATTTCCACAAACCATTTGGTGGATGGGGTTCAGTCATACTGAATATCATGATTGCCATTTGTGTTGTTCTGCTCATATTGGGAGCATGTGTCTATTGTGGGATACTTTGCATGTAAGTATTAGTCAGGGACTCTGTCGACATATCTGTACCCGAGACTATGTATCAAGACCTGTAGTGGTATTTGTCAATACAAAATGCAATCCTTCTTGAAATGTGCAACAAATTACTTGCCTAGTTAAACGTTCCAGAGAGGAAGAGGCTAGGGAATGAAATAATGTTGTATATGTTTCTGGATAGAATAGAAGCAATCAAAGGAGGGAGAATGTTAGCAAAATACATATTTAAACATATATATGACGTGCTACTTTAGAAGAAAATAGTGTATAATGCATATTATTCTATCTTACAATATGGCAGTAGAGCTTATCATGCATGTAATTGCCTGTAGTGTAGCTGCAGTGTGATTGAACCCTGACCCTGGCAGTAACCAGTGCAGCAGGTGTATGTCATGCAGCATTAGTCATCTGCTCGGTTAGAGAATAATAAATGTATGTACAGGTATATCTGTCATCCTTCCACTGAGGAGGATAGGCTTGTGAGCTCTATCTAACACAGAGTATAGCTGCTCACCAGAGAGACAAAGGAACCTAGTAGGAAATGGAGTGACGACCGGATCTGAACAGTGTTGGAACCGTGACAGAGCAGAATTTACCGAAGTACATTCTAATTGACTATGTGGCTCGCAAGGTTGTGCTATCCTCATGGGAAAACATTTAATAAGCATTACCTTAGCACTGTTGTAGGAATACAATATTGTGGACTATAGTGATGTAAATGCCCTGTGACTGACCACATCATTAATGTGTGCAAAAGATGATAGTATACACAATGCTCATACAGCTGTAACATGTATAGAGTAAAACAAGTCTAAACTTGTACTGCATAGTTCTTTGCCTCCTGCTGCACAGTAGTAAAACGTTATTAATCTCAGCTTCCTGTGTTATTGACTGTCAGTTTGAAAAGATGAATGAGTGTTACAGTTTGATTTAAACAATGTAATTGACAGATGTGTATGTTCTAGCATGGGAATAGGTCAAGCCAACCATCACAATGTCCATGTGTACCACATACAAACAGCCAGTAACACGCAGTAGTAGTGCATGAAGGCATACACGACTGTGGGAATAGTACAGGACATATGGCACATGCCAAGTGCAGATGCATGACAAAAACCCCAGGATGGGTGTCCCTGCAAAGAGGAACATGTGCCAACCACACCTCCCACAGATGTACCGGCAATAAAAACACATGGCAAACACACAGAAACACTACCGTCCAACACACGACTGCAACGGAGCCTGGTCAGACACCAACATGAAGCATGCACAAACAGGGACTTGTGTAATGTTTGCCTTAACACCCCCCCATAGGCCAAAGAAGAATAGAATGGACATATGCATGTAATGTTGTGAAGGATGTGTGGTAGTCCTCAGTATCACAGTGTTAGGGACACAGATACACTGTCATCAACTGTGACGTATGTGCACTGTACACAGCATACCTGCATGTAATACAGAGGACAATCATGTGCCACAGAAATATACACTGGAGAAAGAGGATAGGGATAGACAAGTGTAAATGTGACAAACTATGAATATAGGTTCATACGTCCATAGGTACAGGGTAGGCCATCGTCCCAGGTTCAGCCATAACACTACACCATAGTTAGGATGACTTTGCCAACCTTCTGTGCTTCAGATAAAATACTCATGATATTGCTGTACCTCCGTCAAGCAGTGATAATGATGTAATCCCTGGCCTATACCTGCAATTCTCCATCCAATGGACAGCATACCCGCGAACAAGGCTAGGAAGGATCTCTGTCTCACATGTACTGTGATGTAGATCCACAGCATTGTGAGTGTCTGGGTGATATATGTGTCACTCAAACACATCCCATTAATGACCGTGACAAGGTTCATGTCACCTGCCCTAGTGGTTCTGAGGGATGCAGATACAGTAGGTGAAGCATACACATGACATATGGGTTGACATGGCCTCGTATGTCAGGCACAGGTCAACACTAAACAGCAGGTATGTGACTTAATGGGGCAGGGTCCTACAAGTGGGGCAGCATTACACAACTGATGTCATCCTGCATCTGTACGACAATTAACCTATGAGGGCTTCCCAGCTGCTGTAGGTGTATGGTCAGATACAGTCTGAATGGGGCAATGTAGTAAATCATCGGTAACACGTAATGGGTACAAGGAGACAATGACCTAGCCTGATGTAGATGTGAATCCCTGCACAAACAGGTGGGCAATGTAGAAGTCCCACAGAACCACGAAAGCAACGTGTGTGTTGAATGAATGGTGACCAACAAACTCTGTCCCCTGATCCCTGGTAATCACCCCTGTGCTCAGTGGACAGCCACCTATATGCTGGACAGGGGTGACCTAGTACTTCTCGACAGGTATGATGTTGCATTACTTAGCATTTAGCTGTGGGACATGTCCCTGACAGCAGATATGCATATCTGGGAGGCCCCTTCGAAGGATATCTGTGTCAGATGTCCGTCCCACTATGGCACCTGTTTTGCAGTCATCTACAAACAATGTTGCCCATAACACCCCTATGTGTGCCTGTACCGTGGAAATGTAGATGTATGACAGGAGTGGACCCACGGAAGGGCCCCATGGGACACCACTTGCGACAGGCAGTAGGTCTGACATGCTGCCAGCAACTATGACCATGTGGGTTGTGTCACATAGACAGTTTACAACACATTCTGTGATGTACGTGTTCACATCCCAGCCAATGGGTTTATCAACGATACCTGAGGGGGGTAATGTGATGAAGGCCTTTGCCAGGTCAAGGTAGGCTGTATGGACTGCAAGACCCCCATCAATGGCCTCAGTGACTGTCCCGAAAATGTCAACCATGCTTTAAAGGCATGAACGGCCCCTGAACAAGGCAAACCGTGTTGGATGCAAAGTATGTATGTCCCCTATGCGTTCATGTACGAGCCGCAGTATGATCCCTCCCCATGTCTTTGCAGATAGGTCTCCTCATGATAATGGGACAGTAATAACCAGGCTCAGTGGAGGCATTGGCCCTGTGACGTGGGACTACAGCTGCCATGCGACACAACCTGGGTCGTTAGCTGAGGTGAGGCTACAAAGAAATAGCTGTCCTAACTGTGGGTCTAATTCCTCAATGAGATAGTGGAGTACACAGTCGGGTCACCAGCTGGTCTCATGGATGCTATGTCCACTACCCTGGAGAGAGCATGTCCCACCCGTGTCACAGAACATTTGGTGACCACAAACCGCTGGTACAGACATCTCCTCATGTGTGTGGGAGGGTGTGGAGATGTCCTCACTGGACTTGTCAGCCCGTATGTTGGCAATGTGTGTATGTTGAGTAAAATCCACCTCTTTGTGAACCCAGTCAGAGCATATGTGGGAGTGACCTCCCAGGTGTTGAGCATAGCAACTGAAGGTGGTATGATTGTCAGCCAGGTCCATGTAGGTATATCTGTGGAGTGTGCCCTGGACCATGGCATGACAGTGTGTAACTCTACACATATGATGACCAAGGATGTCAGACCTCACAAGGTGTCTGCTCCACCTTGTAGTAGCCACCTCCTCGTGTTGTACAGCCTGTGTATGGCTGGGGTACACCACACTGGATGCTTGGCATTGGTACAATGAACCACAGTTGGGTAAGTGAATGCCTGGTTCATGCAGTCCTGTAGGTACTGGTAGATGGCAAATGTGATTGATGCAGTGGCTGCAGTACTGTCGACCACTGGCTCAGGGTCCTTAAAGGAGACCACAGTAGTGTGCAGAATTGTGAAGTCTGCCTCTGAGCAAGCAATGTGTATGGTAACTGGCAACACTCACAGCAACGGATGCCAATAGCAGAAGCCAATGTCCAAATAACATAGATTAACTTCTGCATGACAATATGTCTTATCATACATGTATTGACACGTGTCTGCTAATTACAATTGCAAATGGCCAGTAAGACTGGCCTAAAGTTCCCGTGATTTACACAGTCTGGAGGTGTTGTTCCGATAATAAAGTGGCAATACCTCCCAATCGTGACCTCTGGGTATTAAAGTGGTTGTTAACCTGCAACATTGGATGTACACCATTGGGTTCTGGTGTCGGAAAACATGGTTCCTGTAGCACTACAGTATGGGTAGTCAAGCAGACATCCATGATTGTTGAACACACAGCATCAGTGAAACCCACTGCTCACAAGGACACAGTCCGACAAGCTCTACACTTTACATATGCACAGTGGTATCCATTGTAGGACCCAAAATTGTCTAAAGGACAGCGTGCCTTATTTCATCACCTACATGTACTCATTGTCGTCACCACGTCACAGGTACACAAGCGTGTTTAATGTTGATGATAGCTGTCCATGAAAAGCAGCACATATGCACAGAAATACCCAGGGTACCGTGTCCATAGAACTGCGTCCACATCACAGTCCCGCACACATGAAGGATGTGTAATGGGTACTGTCGATTGTTGCAGTCAAGGGATTCTGGGTATGTAGACTCTGGGCTCGGTGTTGTTTCGCAGGCAATCCTTTGTCCCACCCCGTGGGAGGGATGTGTGCGTAGCACCTGCCTTACTCTCCGCTAATAATGCAAACCATCCACCGGAGAATGCTAAATGTAGGTGTGAAATGTGTACAGCCCTATACTAGTGTCCAGTAGGCAATTCTCATGGATGGACAACCGTACAGCCAAGATGGCACACACAACTGCAAACCCGGGGAAATTACACAGCCGCGGTAAGGCATAACACAGGAAATACACATAGGGACTACAGTTGACATTCCACATACAAAGTTTGACCGCCGTGCCAACACCGGCGTACACAGCACTCAATCTGCCAGCAACAGAATGAGGAGCACCCGCTACCATACAGCGGAACAGATGTGCGACCTGTGGAACACATACCAATGGCACACCCACTACGTCAAGTAGGATATGTAAACTATGGCGTTCCCACCTATGAAGACAACATGGTTAAATGAATACATAGGTGATCAACATGTTTCGGTGGTGTTATGTTGAAAATACAGTGACGGATATGTCCTATTGGGATGTCTGAGGTTTATATGAAGCAGTTGCTAACCAGCATCTTTGGATGTATGACATTTGTTCACAGTACTAAATCACCTGGTTACGTAGCACCATGTAGAATGGGTAGTCAAACAGACATCCGCGATTGGGAAACATACAGCAGCAGTGAAAAGCACTGGCCAGTTGGACACAGTCCAACAACATCTAACACATATGCACATTGGCGTCCATTGAAGGACCCAAAATACCTTGTCACAGAACCCACTCCTGCCGTGTCCGAACAACACACGATGATATAGCCGTGACTACGGCACAGTTAGACATATGCACCACCACCATGTTAAGGTTGCTGACAAGAGTCCATGAAATGCAGGACATCTGAACATAAATACCCAGATCGACGTGTCCATACATGTGAGTCCACATCCCAATCCCGCGCATGAAGGATGTGTAATGGGTACTGTCGAGGGTTGCAGCCATGGGATTTTGGGTATGCATACATGGGGCTCTGTGTTGTGTGGCAGATAATCCGTTGTCCCGCCCCGTGGGAGGGATGTGTGCGTAGTACCTGCCTTACTCTATACGAATAATGCAAAGCATCCACCGGAGAATGCTAAATGCAGGCGTGAAAAGTGTACAGCCCTATACCACTGTCCAGTAGGCAATTCACATGGATGGACAAGCGTATGAACAAGAATGTGCCCGTAACTGCAAACCCGGTGGAATTACACAGCCGCAGTAAGGCATTACACAGGTAATACACATAGGGACTACACTTGGAATTCCCCATACAAATAACACAGAGACCCAGATGAGAAGGTCCAAAGCAAAACTGAGGTACTGTAGAAACGGCCGGTGACCACTCAGAGCCCACCAGGAATTAAATGCAGTCACCATAGTTTATTGCAGCCTTCGTCTGCTTCATAAGCAGACTTCTTCAGAATACATACAATGCAGTTAAATGTACTACATTTAAAACCCGTAATTGGCCAGTAAATAAGATGTGCTAAGTATTCATTAAATGCCTTAAAGGCGAACAAGCTAAAAAGTCTACTCGGGTCACAGATTGCACACAGTGAGTAAATCAGACATTGCTTCAACATGTACAGTCTTCCACGAAAATAATACTATATGTATTAATATGACAGAAGACCCAACATAATGTTTACCAAGTGTCTGAGTGTATACGTTACATATATATGTTCTAGGGATTGTGCCAATACATTAATAGAAGTAGAGACACCTAGTAATCTAAATGAACCCTAATATATAGAGATAAACACTATGAGTATGACTAATGTAAACTATATCAATGGAATGTAAATATTACAAATGTGGTAATGTAAATATTCATTCACAAGTTTAGTTGAATAAAGCAATTCAGACATCCTTGTCAAAATACTACAACAAGGCCAGCCAGGTGCTCTGTGTCACATGTACTGGGATGTTGTTCCACAACATAGTGAGTGTCTGGGTGATGAATGTGTCCCACCAGCACATTCTATTAATGACAGTGCCAAGGTGTACGCCA